>NW_027187460.1:56436206-56562016 GCF_028583685.1 Petaurus breviceps papuanus | reverse complement strand
ATCTGGCAAATTCAGCTTTTTAAGGCATTCTTCTCATTGCCTTTTTGAGCCTCTTTTGCCATTTGAGTTAGTCTATTTTTTAAGGTATTATTTTCCTCAGTCAGGCTGTTGACTCTCATTTCGTAATTTTCTTGCATTGTTCTCATTTCTCTTCCCAATTTTTCCTCCACTTCTCTTATCTGCTTCTTAAGGTCCTCTATGGCTTGTAACCAACTTGTATTTTCCTTTGAAGCTTTTGGTGCAGGAGTTCTGACTTCACTATTTTCCTCCTGTTCCATGCTTTGCTTCTTTTTGTCCCCAAAATAGGAATGTAATGTTGGAATCTTCTGTCTGCTTTGTTTCCTTTGCCTGCTCATTTTGCCACTCAATTACTTGACTTTTGGGCTTTTTGCCACAGTAGGACTCTGCCACCAGACAGGGGAGCTTTGTTCCAAATGCTGGGGTTTTCTCAGATACCGGAGGTATTAGATGGGTGCTCTCTCTGAGGCCTCCACACACTCTGGCAAGCTGGACACATGCCCCAGGACCTCCACCCTAGACTGCAATCCATATCCAAAAGGTTAAAGCAAGAGCGATTACCTCTCAGACTGGTGCTTGGTCCCCCTACACTCTGCAGGCCAGGAGCTGCTACATGGTGCTGCCTGGCTGGCTGTGCTGGAGTCTCAGTGGCTTCTCGCCCCAGGGGCAAAAGCCACGCACTCCCACTTATTGGGTCCCAAAGTCCAGACCGCACTGACCTCTCACTTTGTCCTTCCCATCTTTGTGTTGATAAATCTGGAAACGGCCACAGCTGCTGCTGATCTGGAGTCCCTCCAGCCAGCAGCTAGTCAGGCCCGCCCTGGGGCTAAAACCTGGGTGTGGGGCTGGGCTGGGCTGCCAGAGCGCTGTGCTGGCCGATTCCTGCTGGCCTGCTGGGCTGTCCTCAGCAGGGGGTTAGCTTCTCTGTGTCATTATGTGGGTTCTGCAGCTCCAAAGTTTGTTTAGAGTCCCCTTTTCACATGGATTGGGGAGGGTCTAAGCCAGAGCCGCAGGGAGGTCCTGCTTCTACTCTGCCATCTTGACTCAGCTCCCTATCCCCACTTTTTAAGAGAAGAAAAGTGAGACCAAGAGAGGTTAAGTCCCAAATCACCCTTTTCATAACTAGCATTCATATAGTACTTTATAGATACAAAACACTTTTATAACCTCTTTGATCCCCACAACAGCTCTGTAAGTAAGACAGAGTCGCTATTTTACCTTCAATTTACTAATAAGGAAACTAAATCTGGGCAGATGAAGTGAATTGCTCAAGGTCACTCAGTAAGTGGCAAAGATGTCACTTAGACCTCAGTTACCAAGCCTTACTCTTTCTTTCTTTCTTTTTTTTCTTTTTGGAGGGCAATTGGGGTTAAGTGACTCGCCCAAAGTCACATGGCTATTTTTTGTGTTAAGTGACTGAACTTGGATCCTAACCCAGATCCTCCTGACTCTAGGGCCAGTGGTCTATTCACTGTGCCACCTAGCTGCCCCAGCCTTACTCTTTCTACCACACAACTCTTTCTTTCTCTAATTACATCATTTTGTATTTATTATTTATGAAATGGTTTCACATGCAGGTCACTCTGCTAAATACACCATGTATAATTTAATCAAAAGGTACAATGCCTGGCTTTAAGAAATCTAATAATTAATATAGACAAGATGTATGGAAAAGAATTGACATGGCCCTTTTAAAGTCTTCCCTCTGCTTGACCTCTCTTCATCACTTGACACTATTGACCACTCTCCTTATTATTACTCTTTCCTCCTTTGTCTTACATGGTTTTTTTCCTGGTTTTTCTCCAATCTCCCTAATCTTTTTTAAATTAATCTTCTTACTAGGTCTTCCTCATTTCTCCCTCCCCCTCACTCTGTGTTGCCTGGTCTCTGAGACTCTTAAGACCAGTGTTCTGTTAACTGAGTCACCTATATGCCTCTATCTCAGCTTGGTTTCCCAGTGTCATGTGACTGGTGGATGAGGCCTGTATGATATAACATTGTTGGAACATTAACAGGAATTTTTCAACCTTTTTTTTTTTCTGCAGTAATAATACCAATCCACTCCAATGAAACTAGTTCTCCTCTTGGCTCAAGAGTGTTATGCCAGAAGCTGAAAAAGAGAGAAAGTCATGATTGTTCTGTCTGAGGGATGAAAAATGCTACCCACTTTGGTTAGCCTCTCCTTTTCCAAAAAGGTTTAGCTATTCCCAGGATGACTTTATATTATACTTGAAAAATCCCCCTTCAAAGCCTTTATGTAGTCTAGAGACAATGATGCCAAACTTGATTCCTGGCCTGAATTTTCCTATTTAACTTATTAAAAAAAATTCTCCTTTATCTAGTCTCCTGTAAACAAATAGATTGATATTCACTCAAGGAGGGAGCATTCACAGTAATTTATATACTGAAATGTGGCTCAGGTCCCCAAGAAGGGGTCTGCAGATAATTGCTTTGGGTGATACTCCCCACTGATACAAATTTAACAATCTCAAGGATAAGGTCATTGGAACAGACTGTAACAACAACACAAAATAATATCATGGACTTCGAACATAAACACAAAGCTTATTGCTGGTCTAATAATTCAACTGAAATCATATCCAAATAATCTTAAATGGAAAAGCAACCTCAGTCATTTAGTACTTCTGCCATTTTATAATAGTTGCATTCAGAAACCAGTATAGAGTAGTTATCACTTTTGCTCTCTCACCAGCAGCTACTTCAGAGAACAAATGAATTATGTTGTGAATAATAATTCTCTCAGCTAATTTCTCAAAGCCAATATAAATCTAAATTTAAAACTGTTCAATCTTAAAACTTGCTGCATGATTCCAGCTACTTTTCCACATCCACAAGAATACCAGACTCTGGGAAATTAAGTTTGGAAATCATTAGTGAGATCTAACTCTGAATCCCTGAAGAGGAAATAAACATTTCTCCAGGTTTCAGTTTTTACATGCATCGAAATCTTTCTATTCTCCCCTTATCTCAATGAGGTCTATAACTTTCTTGAACTTTCATTACTGCTTCCCCAAATCTTGGGTTTTTCTCTCCTTGCTATTTTTTCCTAAGTAGGTCTTTGTAGGAGATTTTGATAGTTGAAAAAATAAAGACCTTGAATTGTTTGAATGAAAAATCACTAGTCCTAGTTTCCTCCTGTTGGGGAAGCAGAAATTTAAGTCACTCATCTGGGTTCTAGATAAGTCAATACCATTGTATGTAGAGTTACATTTTTAGAATATTTTACTCTTAAAAGCAATTTTACACTTCTAGAATTTTGGGCATCATGTCTGCAATGTCAGTGTAGATTCAGTGTAAACTATAATTTATTTTACTTATTTCCTTTTAGTTACTGTTTGATAGATTAATGTTCATTAATCAGAATTTCATTGCTTTAAATTGATTCAGTATTTTACTTCGTAATACTTTGATTTCTTATATTTAAACTTCTGCTTTCAAGTAGTTTTAGATTTAGTTTACTTTTGCTCCATCAAATCTCTTTCGTAAATCAACACAATTTCATTGAGCAACTCAAATTCTTGGAAAAAATTTTGCTTTTGCTACTCTGAGCTAAAACTTCAAGCTTGATAGATAGTGTCTAATTTTGCTGTGTAAAACATTTCCAATTTGATTTCCTACTTAGGAATTTGTACATGCATGGTCTATCCTGATTCCTCTTAGGTGACTTTGCTTCTAATTTACTTAAGCTATTAAATTCTGCCAATTCACTCAGAATTTCATGTCAGGTAAAATAAAATCCTAAAATGAAATCTTGCTCTTTTAAAAAATATTTTTACTTCACTAGCTATTTCTGTTACGTGAAAAAAATTGACAATAATTTTTTAAAATTTTGAATTCCAAATTCTCTCCCAATTGATGGATGTCTTCTCAATTTCCAATTGTTTGCCACCACAAAAAGAGCTGTTATAAATATTCTTATACAAATAATTCCTTTCCCCTTTTTTTTTTGTCTTTTTAGGATATAGACCCTGTAGTAGTATTGCCGGTCAAAGAGCATATACAGTTTCATATAACCCTTTGGGTGTAGTTTCAAACTGTTTTCCAGATTGGTTGGACTAGTGCACAACTCCATCAATAGTGCACCAGTGTCCAAACTTTCCCACATCTCCTCCAGCACTTGTCATTTTCCTTTACTGTCCTATTAGCCAATTTGATAAGTGTGAGATGGTGTTTTTGTTTTAATTTTTAATTTTAATTAATATAATTTTGTTTTCATCTGTATTTCTGTACTCAGTAGATATTTAGAGCATTTTTTCATATGACTATTGGATAGTTTTGATTTCTTCTTCTGCAAATTGCCTATTCATATCTTTTGACTATTTATTAACTAGGAAATGGCTCTTATTTTTATATATTTGGCTCAGTTCCCTATATATGTGAGATATGAGGCCTTTATAAGAGAAACTTGCCATGAAATGTTTTCCCCCTTTCCTGTTTTCCTTCTAATTTTGACTACATCAGTTTTGTTTGTTAAAAAGCTTTTTAACTTCATGGAATCAAAACTATCTATTTTACTTCCCATAAGCTTCTCCATCTTTTGTTTGGTCATAAATCTTCTCTTACCTATAGGCCTGACAGATACATTTTCTTATTCTTCCCTAATCTACATATGATATTACCCTTTATCTCTAAATAATTAACACATTTTGACCTTATTTTGATGATGGCCTATGCCTAGTTTCTGCCAAATTGCTTTCCAGTTTCCCCAATAATTTTTGTCAAATGTTGAGTTCTTATCCTAAAAGCCTGGATCTTTGGGTTTATCAGACAAATTACTATGGTCATTTACTACTGTGTACTTTGTATCTAATCTATTCTGCTGATCCACCCCTCTATTTCTTTGACAATACCAGATTGTTTTGATGATGATCAATTTGTTATACAATTTGAAATGTAGATCGATAGCCTTACTTAACATTTTTTTCCATTGATTTCCTCGATATTTTTGACTTTTTGTTCTTTCAGGTGAATTTTGTCACTATTTTTTTTCCTAACTTCATAAAATAATTCTTTGGTAGTCTGATTGGTATGACACTGAATAAATAAATTAACATAGGTACTATTGTAATTTTTATTATATTGGTTCAGTCTACCCATAAGGAGGTAATATTTTTCTAATTGTTCAGATATGACTTTATTTATGTGAAAAGTGTTTTGTAATTGGGCTCATATATTTCCTGGGTTTGCCTTGGCAGGTAGACTAACAAGTATTTTATATTATCTATAATTATGTTAAATGGAATTTTTCTTTCTATCTCTTGCTGGTGAACTTTCTTGGTAATATATAGTAATGCTTTTGATTTATATGGTTAATTGCTTCAAATAGGTTTTTTAGTTGATTCTCTAGAGTTCATTATGCCATAATATCATTTTTTCATTGTTTATTTTTATTCCTTGATACCTTTTTCTTGTCTTATTGTTATATCTAACACTTCTAGTACAATATTAAATAATAATGGTAATAATGGACATCTTTGCTTGCTGGTCTTTTTGGGAAGCCTTCAAGTTTGTTCCCACTACAAGTAATGCTTGCTCTTGGTTTTAGATATATACTACTTATCATTTTAAGAAAGGTTCCATTGATTCTTATACTTTCTAGTGTTTTAAATAAGAATGGATGGCATATTTTGTCAAAGGCTTTTTCTGCATTAATTGATATAATCACAAGCTCTTTATTGTTTTTATTGATAGATTTAATTATGCAGATGGTTTTCCTAATATTGAATCAAACCTGCATTTCTGATATAAATTCTATCTGGTCATAGTGTAATATCTTTGTGATATAGTGCTGTAAACTCCTTGCTAGTATTTTATTTAAAAAATCTCCATCAATACTCATTAAGGAGATTACTCTGTAGTTTTTCTTCTCTAGTTTTGCTTTCTCTAGGTATCAAAACTACATTTTTTTCATGAATGGAATTTGGTAAGACTCCTTCTTTAACCATTCTCCCCACCCAACACACCCCCTCTCCCTGCCAAAATAGTTTATATAGTATTAGGATTAATTGTTCCCTAAATATTTGGTAGAATTCACTTGTAAATCTGTCTGGTCCTGGGGATTTTTTTTTCTTTAGGGAGCTTACTGATAGTTCGATCAATTTCTTTTTCTGAGATAGGGTTATTTAAAAAGTCTATTTCTTCTTCTGTAAATCTAGGAAGTTAATACTTTTGCAAATATTCATCCATTTCACTTAGATTGTCAGTTTTACTGGCATATAATTGGCAAAATAACTTCTACTATTTGTTTTAATTTCATTTTCATTGGTGGTGCATTAACCCTTTTCATTTTAATATTAGTAATCTGGTTTTCTTTTCTTTTTTAAAAATCAAATTAACCAATGGTTTGTCTCTTTTATTTTTTCACCCCCCCCATAAAATGAGCTCTTCATTTTATTTATTAGTTCAATGCTTCTTTTTAACTTTCAATTTTATTAGTCTCTCCTTTGATTTTCATTTTGGTGTTTAATTAGAGAGCTTAAATTTCTTCTTTTCCTACTTTTTTTTAGTTTATCAATTCATTGATCTGCCCTTTATTTCTTTCATTTCACATTTAGAGATAAAAAATTTACCCTCAGTACTGTTTTGGTTACATTCCACAAATTTTGGAATGCTGCCTCACTGTTGTCATACTCTTTAATGAAATTATCGATTCCTTCAATGATTTGTTTTTTTACCCACTCATTCTTTAGGATTAGATTACTTAATTTCCAACTAACTTTTAAACTATGCTTCCATGGCCTTTTATTAAATGCAATTAATTAGAATGTAATAATTGCACTATGGTCTGAAAAGGCTGTATTTAATATTTCTTCTTTTCTGCACTTGATTGTGAGATTTTTATGCCCTAATACATGCATAAAGGTGCCTTGTGCAGCTGAGAAAAGGTATATTAATTTCTATTCCCATTAAGTTTTCCCTAGAGTTCTATTGTATTTTATTTTTCTAAGATTCTATTCATCTCCTTAATTTCTTTTTTATTTTATGGTTAGATTTATGTAGATCTGAGAGGAGAAGTCCTCCAGTAGTATAGTTCTACTGTCTATTTCCTCCTGTCATACATTTAACTTTTCCTTTAAGAACTTGGATGCTATGCTGTTTGGTGTGTATGTTTAATGTTTATGTTACCTCATTATCTTTTGTACCTTTTAGCAAGATACAGTTTTCCTGCTTATCCCTTTTAATTAGGATAATTTTTGTTTTTGCTTTGTCTGAGGTCATGATTACTACCTCTACTTTTTTTCCCCTCCTCAGCTAAAGCATAATATATTCTTCTCTAGCCCCCTATTTTAATTCTATGTGTTTCTCTATTTCAAGCTTGTTTCTGGTATATAACATCTTACTGGATTCTGATTTCCAATTCATTCTTCTTTCTACTTATTTTTTATGGGTTAGTTTATACCATTCACATTCATAGCTATGAATAATAACTGTTTATTTTCTTCCATTTTCTCTATTTATCCTTCTCTCTCTTAATGGTTATCCTGTCCCTTCTCTTAAGTCTGTTTTGCTTCTGACTGATGCAATTTTTTATTAGCCCTCTCCCTTACCACTACTTCTACTTCTCTTATTCCCTTCCTTTCCTCCTTTTCTGTTGGGTCAAATAGACTTCTATTGCTAATTTATACACACACACGTATATATGTATATATACATATAGTATGTATATGCATACCTATATACATATGAATAGTTTCACAGATGTGTGTATGTATGTATATGTATATTTTCTTTGAACCAATTTAGATGTGAGTGAATTTCAATCATTGTTTGCCCCCCCTCATCCCTTTGTTTCCCCCTCCACCATAAAAGTTCTTTGTGTGTCTCTTTTATATGAGATACTTTTTTGTCCTTCTTCCTCTCCCTTCCTTCTTCTCCCAGGACATCCCTCTTCCTCACCTATTAATTTTTGAAAAATATCACCCCACCACAATAGATACAATGCAATCTTTTTCTATGCTAAAATCCTAATTTATATGTTTAATCTTAATTATGATAAAATTCTTAGAGGAAATACACACATACATACATATATACAAAATCTTTCCATATAGAAAGGTAAACAGTTCAACCCTATTGAGTTCTTTATAATTTCTCTTTCCTGTTTTCTTTTTATGCTTCTCTTGAGTCTTATATTTGAAAGTCAAATTTTCAACTCACTTTGGTATTTGCACAAGAAATGCTTTAAAGTCCTCTATTTTATTAAATATATATTTTTTCTCTCTTGAAAGATTATACTCAGTTTTTCTGGGTAGGTTAGTCTTGGTTGTAATTCCAACTTTTTTGCTTCCAGAATGTTACATGCCAAGTCCTCCACTCCTTTAATGTAGTAGTTGCTAAATCTTCTGTGATACTGACTATATCTCCAAGGTATTTGAATAGTTATTTTTCTTTCTGGCTCCTTAAAGTATTTTCTCTTTGTTCTGGGAGCTCTGGAATTTGGCTATAATATTACTGAGAGTTTTCATTTTGGGATATTCTTAAAGTGATGATCAGTGAACTCCTTCAATTTCTATTTTCCCTCTGGGTCTAGGGTATTAAGGCAGTTTTCCTTGATAATTTCTTGAAATATGATGTCTAGGCTCTTCCTTTGATCATGGCATTCAGCTAATCCAATAATTCTTAAATTATATCTCCTTGATGTATTTTAGATATGGGCTGTTTTTTCTAAGATATATTTTAAATTTTCTTCTTTTGGACTTTGTTTTATTGTTTCTTGGTATCTCATGGAATCCTTAGCTTCCACTTGCCTAATTCTAATTTTTAGAATTTTTTTTCCAGTGAGCTTTTGTACCTCTTTTTGCACTTGACCAATTCTGCTTTTTAAGGAATTATTTTCATTAATGAATTTTTTTACCCCCCCCTCCAATTTGGCTAATTTTTTAAGGCATTAAGTTTTTCCATAATTTTTGTGCCTCTTTTGTATGTGTATAGTCAATTAATTCAATCATATTCAACTCTTCATGACCTTATTTGGGGTTTTCTTGGCAAAGATACTGGGGTGCTTTGTCATTTCCTTCTTCAGTTCATTCTTACGAGGAAAATGAGGTAAACCAAGTTAAGTGACTTGCCCAAGGTCGTATAGCTAATATCTGAGACCAGATTTGAACTCAAGAAGATGAGTCTTCCTACCTCCAGGCCTGGTGCTATACCACTGTGTCACCTAGTTGCCTCTTTTATCAAGCCATTAATTGTCTTTTTATATGTTTCTTGCATAATTATCTTTTCTTAGTTTTTTCTCTGCCATTCTTATTTGATTTTGAAAAGAATTTTTTTTTGATTTTTCCAGAAATTCTTGTTGGGCTTGTGTCCAATTCACATTTTTCATTGAGGGTTTGATTGTCACTTTTTTTTTTTGCTTTTTTTGGAGGGCAATTGGAGTTAAATAACTTACCCAAGGTCACACAGCTAGTTTTTGTGTTGTGTCTGAGGACGAATTTGAACTCAGGTCCTCTTGACTCCAGGGCCGGTGCTCTACTCACTGTGCCACCTAGCCACCCCAATTGTTACTTTTAAAAACTTCATTGTCTTCTTCTGAGTTTGTATCTTGATCTTCTCTCTTTCCATACTAGCTTTTTATGGTCAAGTTCTCTTTTGTTTGTTTGTTTGTTCATTTTTCCACTCTATTTCTTCATTTGGAACTTTATGTTATTGTTAGACTCTGTTCCTGGCATGGAGGGGAGAGGCAGTCCCTCAAGTTTTGGGCTTTTTTACCCTGCTGTTTTCAGAGGTAGTTCTGGGGATCTGGAGGTTTCTGGTGCTTCCAGGGTACTATGATCTGGGGAGAGCTGTGGGTACTGCTCTTTTCGTCTGTACTCTGCTTCCTACCCATGAAGGGCCCTGATCCCTTGTGAATGTAACTGATAAAACTCCTCCGGGTCTCTAGTTCCTTGTAACCAGACCTGATACTTCCCCTCAGAGCTTCCACTTTTCCTTGACTGAAAGTACTCCCCTGTCCTTGAAGTAGGACCCAGAAATGGATTTAGGCAATAGAGTTTCCAAACAGTGTCTGGTCTTATATCCAGCACTAGCACAGGGGTACCCTGTTACCTCTTTATGACCAGTTGCAAGATTCCTTTACCTTCTCTGACTTGACAGGTCTTGAAATTGCTGCTGCTTCTGTCACCACCACATAGTCCCACCAATGGTGTTTCATCCACCTGAGCTCTGGGCCAACCTCCTCCCCCATGTGATAGATTTCTCTTTCTGATCTTCTTTGCTGTCTTGGACTGGAATGATGTTAAACTATGACTTTCTGTTGGCTCTGACACTCCTGAATTTGATTTGAGGCATTATTTTAAAGTTGTTTGAAGTGGAATATTGGGAGTGCTCAACTGAGTGTTTTCCCTACTCTACCATCTTGGCTTCTCCTAGGAACTGTCGCCCCCAATCCCCAATTATTTTGTTCTCTTTTTTTGAAGCTAAATCTCCTTTAATAGAGGCAACTTAAACAAGAGAAAATTTAAGATGACATATTTGCATCGGATAAGGCTTAGCTTCAAGCTTCTAAATGTTCTCTCTCTTTCTCCTTTTTAAATTACTGGAGGAAAATATTTCAAGTCGGCTTTACTTCTGTCTATTAACAAAACTTTATTTTTTAATTGAAAAGATATAAGCACAGACTAACAGAAAAAAAATAAGAACAAATATTTCTGTGACTAGCAAAATTTTTTCATTTATACAACCAAAGAACTCATAGAATATTTTAATGTGGATTAAATGAAGATCCTTTTCAAAAACTTTAGTAAAATCTTTTTGTTTAAGAATTTGAATGCTGGGGCAGCTAGGTGATGCAATGAATAGAGCACTGGCCCTGGAGTCAGGAGGACCTGAGTTCAAATCCAATCTGAGACACTTAACACAAAAACTATCAGTGTGAGCTTGGGCTAGTCACTTGACCTCAAATGCCCTCCAAAAAGCAAAAAAAAAAAAAAGAATTTGTTTCATTTCCCTAGTGGGTGAGATGCAAATGCTGCCTTTTCTAAGGACAGAGATATTTCTAAATTCTCTTCTTCCCAGTCTTAGATTTTTTCTCATTTTTTTTCCCCCATTTGGACATTTAGTATTGACCTTATCTGCAAGGTGGAGGAGCATCTATTCTCAAAGCTCAATGACTCATAGGAGCCTGAGTTGAGTTTAACCACTATAACAGGGAGCTTGGGCTTTTTTCTGGGCACAGAGACACCTCTAACTTCATTTCCCATTGCTGAAGATCCACTGATCTTGAAGTCTGGGGGTGGGGTGAGATGGAGGATGAGGGAGTGAGTTAGGATGGGATAACTGTCCCAAGCTTCGGGCTTTTTCTGGCCTTCTGTTTTCACAGTTAGTTCTGGGATGTATTTACATTTTCATTACTTCAAAGTCTGAGGAGAGGTGTGGTCACTGTTCTTTTGTTTTGTGCTCTGGTCCTTAACCAGCAAAGGGTCCCTGCTCTCTTGGAACTATAGGTGCTCCTCTCTGCCCTGGAACTGGATAATGAGTAATGGAATTGCCAAGTGGGCACTTGTTCCTGAGCCCATTCCCCACGAATGGGTCTATTGTAACCTCTTTCTTACCAGTTGTCAGCTCTTTACTTGACCAACCCCCACCTCAGTGTCACAGACCTGTCTTAGATGGGAAAAATGTCTCATTCAGGTCTTTTGTTGGCTATGCTGATCCAGAATTTGATTGGATACTTTATTTTAAAGTTGTTTGGAGGGGCATGTTGGGAGAGTTTGTCTAGAACACTCCCTCTACTCCCCCATTTTGGCTTGCCCCTGTTTCCATGTTTACAAAGCAAATAAAATACTCATGCCTTTGTTTGTTTCTAGAGATGCTTCAAATGCTTCTTTTTATTGAACATCTATCTTTTTTATTGATAATTAAGCTCATAGTTGCAGGATAGGTCACTTTGGGTTGCATCTTGTGTTTCTTTGCTCCCTAGAACCAATTATTCCATCTCCTTCTGTGGTTTTTGGTGGGTTCTGACTAATCTTGATTTATTCTAGTGGTCTCCTTTAATGCTGAAGGTCTTTCCTGGTTACTTGTAGTAGTTATCATTTGTCATTGGATTTGTTAAATATAGCAGTGATCTAGGAATTTGCAGGATAGCTTTGTTTGTTTGTTTTCCTGAAGCAATCTGTAGATTTTTTTTTTTTGGTTGGCACTTTGCTTTCTGCATTCAGAAGTTATAGGAAGTTTTCTTGTATTATTATTTCTTGCATTATAGAATTCAGCCTTTTTGACTTGGCATGTTCTTTTGGGAGACTTATAATCCTACACATTCTGTCTTTAAGATTGTTGTGTTTTGTTTTTACAAATATTTTAAAAAATATTATTGATTTTTACTTCTTTTCTTCCAAATTGTTTTCTAATGAGCATTTGCATTCCCAATTAATTGGGATATTTTCTTCTTTGTTTCTTTGATGAGATTTGCTATTGTAGATTCAAGTTTTTCTATTCTGGCAATTATCTCTGCTTTCTAGGTCATAAATTTTGTTTTGTGATTCTTATTTCCCTTTTTAGCCATCTGGAAACATCTTGCTGTTGTTCTATGCTCCCTTGGGGATCCATAGGGTCCTTTGCCTCATCAGATTGCTGATTCATTTTCCTTTGTCTTGTAATATTTATTCTGAGATGGTTGTGTGCTTTGACAGTTCCAGTTACTTCTGTTTTTCCTCAGCTCTCTGGCTAAGTACCATTATAACAAAGCATGGTGCCATGCTGCTGTCCCAGGCAGAGCAAGCTTCCCATTTTCCTATACTTTCATCTCCAACTGGGGGGAGTAGGGGTGGCAGACAGAGTTGCCCTAGAATCTTATAGTGGGGGGAGGAGGGGAAATTAATCAGCAGAAATACAGCAATGGAAGAAAAGGAATTGCTGAATGGATCCCAGAGTACAAGTTTGCCAAAACATTGGGGTAAGTAGGAGAAGGGGTGATGTGTAAAGGGATCAGGGATTAGCTTTCTGTGCTGTTAGTGACATTATTACCTTATTAAGGTTATTGGTGTCTTAGCCTGTGTAGAAAACTGCACCTACTTTATCTCCTGCACATAATTCTTATTTTGAAGAGGTCTGAGAAATCATGACAATTGGAGAAAGTGTCTGGACTTAAATCTTGTGGTCAAGTGATCTGGATAATCTCATTAGAATTGTGGGGGGGGGGGATTAATACTAACATGATACACAATTATTTAGGTTCAAGTCTACCCTAAACAATTTTATTTAATATTCATCTATTTACAAGTCATTTATATCTTAGAGACAGACAGGCAAAGGTAGAAAGAGTCAAAGAGATAGAGTTACAGAGACAGAAAGATACAGAAACAGAGACAGAAGGAAAAAGAGAAAGAGATCTCCAAACTGGAGGAGTTCCTATGTCCTCTGACATATCACAGGAGTAATGGCAGTACCAGAGGAAAGAAGAAACCTTATTTGAGAGATGCTACAAAGGTGAAATCAAGAGGCTTTGGCAACAGAGATATGGAGGTGGGTGGTGAGAGAGAGTGAGGAGTTGAGGATGATCTGTCTTTTAGGAGCCTCAGAGATGTGGAAGAAAATTTCAGTTAAAATAGGAATCTTGAGCAAAGTCAAGGTTACAAAATTTAATAAAATAATTCCTCTAGATGTTGAGCCTAGTCTCAATTCCACTCTTTCTGCACTCCTTCACTCAGTCTAGGAGTTAAACAAAAGACCTCTTCCCTTTTATCAATATCTTAATTCTTTCTCGGTAGAGAAGAATGGGTGCGACCCAGCACCAATCACTTCAGCTGGGTGGGGAGACAATGATGTGAATAAGACCTGAGTTGAATGTGGGTTTTAATCCATTTTTGTAACTCAGATCATATGTTAGTCAGTCAATAAGCATTTATGAGGCTCAGGTCCCGTGATAAGCACTGGGGCGAGGATAAAAAGATACACAAAAGACAGTCCTAGCCCTGGGGGAGCTCAGAATCTAATGAGGGAAACAAGTGCAGCAGCAAGCGCCCCGGCGCCCCCAGGGGGGCTGCCAGCACAGGTTCTTGGATCTGCTTTGTTAAAGGAAAGCAACTCAAAATGGGTTAACAAGCTTACTTTAATCAGTCAGACATATATCCTTGACCCTGTTCAGGGGAAAAAGGTCGGCACCCCGAACTTCAAAGTATACAAGCAGAATTATCAAGACAGAAACAGATCAAGTAGACAAGCTTTCCAAACTGTCCAGCCATTACATCCATACCCAGTCAACATCTGGGTTTCCATATCTGGGTTTTTCAAAGCTGGGGGGCTCCGGACAACACCTTCCCAGAATTCATATCAAATCACAGAACACTTCTCAAAGTGAGCCCCAAAACAAAGCTACACATCAGGGCTTATATAGCCTTCTCCTGGCTCAGAGAATGTAACAACCTTATTGACTCACTGGCCAATCAAGAAGTATCTACTGAAAAACGAGCCTCCCTCCCCAGGCTTCTGGTGCACTTTAGCCTAGGGGCAGGGAAGATCTTTAAAATTTACATTCCCATTACAATAACATACAAAGAAATATGTACAAACAAGCTGTATCCAGGATAACTAGGAAATAACCAACAGAGGGAAGGCACTAGAATTAACAGGGTTTGAGAAAGGCCTCTTGTAGAAGCTGAGGTTTTATCTGGGGCTTGAAGGAAGCCAGGGAAGCCAGGAGGTAGAGATGAGGAGGGAGACCATTCCAGGCATGAGGGACAGCCAAGAGATGGAATGTCTTGTTTAGGGAACAGCCAAGAGTCCAATCACTGCATGGAAGATTACATGGGACTGGGGACTGGGGTGTAAGATATAAGAAAACTGGAAAGGTAGGATTGGAGGGGACAGGGTTATGCAGAGGACTTGTATTAGCTTGTGGAGATGATAGGGAACCACTGGAGTTTATTGAGTATAGGGGTGATATAGTCAGACTGGAGCTTTAAGAGAATGACTTTGGAAGTTGATGGACTAGAGTGGGGAGAGATTTGTTGCAGGCAGACCATACAGCAGATTATTGAAATAGTATAGGCATGAGGAGATGAGGGCCTGTACCAGAGTGATGGCAGTATGAAATGAAAGAAGAGGTCATATTTGAGAGATGTTGCAAAGGTCAGAGCTAGTGTGATGGTGGGGTAGAGAAGATGCTCTTTAAGGAGAGATAGAGGTTTGTGAGTAAATATTGGTCTTGTATTGGCTTATGGGAAGACTGAAGGATGCTATGGCTTTCAGCATTATTATGGCTTCTGAATATCTTTGGGACTATGATGGAATTGGCCTACTGGTTTTGGGATTCGGTTTTCTAAATAAATACTTCAGTTCTATCCTTTATATGGAGAGTTTGGCATATTTTGCTATCGAACATCATGAGATACTTATAGTCACGGTCTTTATTGTGATTGTGGGTGCTGTAATATTGCATTGGCACTACAGTCCCTCATGACCTCAAGGAATTTAAATAAAAGGGGAAAAGATATGTGGGATGATAGCAGGGATGGAAGGACCAAGTGAGAACTTTTTGTGGCTGGGTGGTGAGACATAGGTATATTTGTAGATGGGATCCAATGGGATTTCTAGTGTATATATAGGAGTTTGCCTGGGAAAAGAATAGTGTGAGATAGGGGTGAAGGTGAAGGAGAAAATAATGGCAAAAGGCATCTGAATGATGATGTAAGATGAAAAGGTGAGGAGGAGTGGAAAAGAGGGAGCTCTCTATGAATGGGGTCAACTAAAATGGCAAAAGTATTAAAAGATGAAACTAGATGATGGTTCTGGAAAGCAATCTAACGTTTTGAAAGAAATGTCACTAACTCTTCAGACCCTTTGACCTAAGCAGTCACACAACTAGACATAACATCAAAGAGTTCAAAGGTAGAAAGTAACTGTATTTAAAAATGAGCAAGGATTATTAGCTGTAAGGTTATTTTATAATTAAACTAGCAAAAAATGGCAAAATCTTAGAAATGAGATAGGAGCCCAGCAAACGGAGACTGTCTAAACAAATTCTAGTATATAGAATCATAGACTTTCTGATTTCAAAGTGGAAGAGACCTTAGAAGATAGTTCCTTTTATAGATGCAGAAATAGAAGGAAAGTGATTTGCCAATGGTTATCAGGCTAGAAAAATTTTGGGGGGTAGATTTAAACCCAGATCTTCCAGACTCCATATCCAGTGCCTATTCCATGTTATTTGTGCTATAAAAAATAAAAAGTATTATGAATTTAGAGAAATGTTCAGAGCCTTGCATAAACTTCCCCACAGAGCAGAAATCAGAAGCAGAAATCTATCTATCTATCTATCTATCTATCTATCTATCTATCTATCTATCTATCTATCTATCTATCTATCTATCTATCTATCTATCTATCATCATCTATCATCTATCTATCTATCCATCTATCTATCTAATATAATTAAAGACAACACTATAGTACAAGAGAAATCAGGTCAAATGCAATGATCAAAATTGGTTCCAAATGACTGATATTATAATGCACTTCTGTTCAACAGAGAGGTGATGAGTAGACTATTGGTGAGAAATGTTGCAGTCACAACAGGAGAAACTTTTACTATTCTGTTGTTGTGTATAGGGAGTGAATTATTGAGGAATGATTGACATGTTAAAAACATCTATTAAACAGTGCTCTCTTTGGAAGTTTATACCATGTACTCTAAATTCTCTTTAATTTCTTTTCTTTGCTGAACTCTGTATTTTATTGCATCTTTTCTGTGTTTAAGGATCCCAGATAGGTATAACCTTATCTGCAAAGTTCCCCAAATGGTAAAAATGTCAGAGCTTATAAATTAACAATGCTTAATATGATCCTGAGTTGTAAAATTATGCCTTAATCATGAGGAGCACAAAGAAGAGAGTGAATGTCTGTGCTGAGGTATAGATTGCTATGATGAAAATGTGTGAGCAAGAATTTTAGATTCTATTATGATCCATAATTGGCTATGTACATGGTTGGGGGAATTAGTTTTTAATATTTTATTTCTTTAGCTAGTTAAATTCTAGAATAACCTTGCAACTAGTGATGTTTACACAATAAATCCATAATTTATTGGCATAGTTAGTAGTAAATAACATGACTGCTTCTTTTAATTACATATTCTTTGGTGAAAGTTTTGTCCCTTAATATGAGGGTGACGTATATCAATTTAGAAAATATTATCTGTAAGATTGAATGAGAGTTTCTAAAGTAATTAGTTTTAAACATAGTACTTAGTATATAGTAGGTGATAGTTATAGATAGAAATGGTGATCATTTGAAAACTATTCGTCTCTCACTCCTTCCATCTACAATCTCTTAATGAAATCTGGCTTTCCCTTGATGACACAGCCTCTCTGGCCATGCTTTTCAGTTCCACACCTTAACTTATTCTCCTAAACTCACTGGTCAAAGCAGGTGAGTTGGACTACTCCTTACTCTCCATTGCCACTTTCAGATTCTCCCTCTCAATTCTTTACCCAGTAACCTCTTTTTCTTTGAGGTTTATATTATTTGTATCTAGTCAAAATCTGGTAGTGGTTGACTATAAACTTCCTGGTCACTCCCCTCATTTTCTCAATGAGCTTAATACCTGGCTTACATTTCTTTTTTCCCCTCCCAAACCCTTGCCTTCATAGTAGGGGACTTCAACATACATATGGAATATTTCTTAGAAACCCTAACCATTCAGTTCTCAGCTTATACTTCTCCTAGAAGCTACTCCTCCACCTCACCTCACACGCATACATAAAGATGGTCATGTACTCAATCTTGCCAGCATCCACAAAATGTGCCACCTTCATATTCAAGAATTCTGAAATAATTTTGTCCAACCATTGACCTTTTACCCCTCCCTCTGCCTTCTCTTAAATAACCCAACTCTTTATCCTCACCATGGCTTCTAATACCTTGACCCCTAAATTCTCTCCTTGGCCACCACCCATACACTTGACATTCTCTCTTCTTCTTCCCATTTTCCCAACCAATTTAGCTCTATACTATCTTCTTTTCTTTCAATCCCTAGATTCCCCTATCACCAAATATGCCCAGCCAAGTCTCAGCCTTGGATCATTCCCATTATTCATTGCTTTTGCACCTACACACATGCTAATGGACAAAGGAAGAGGAGATCATGAAACCATTCTGACTTGATCCACTACAAATTTATGTTATGTGACCTCTACTGGGCCCTCACTGCTGCTAGGCAATCTTTCTATATCTATCTTATCAACTCACTATCCTATTCTTCACAGCTGCTCTTCCAAATCTTTACATCCCTCCTCAAATCTTTAATCCCCTTTCATCCCCCTGTCTTAGTTTAGAACCATACCTCATATTTTACAGAAAAAATTGAAGCCATTTGCCATGAACTCCCTCTTCTTCCCCCTTTCTCATCTCTAATCAGTAAGGTGCTTTCTGCTGATTTCTTCTCCTTTACCCCTTTTACATGTGATTGAGTGGCCTTACTCCTTACCAAGGCTAGCCCCTCTACTTGTTCAAGCGATCCCATTCCATTTCATCTCCTCCAACAGATTATCCCTTCACTTATTTTCAATCTCTTCTCTGTTGGTTCATTTCTACTATCCACAAATATGCCCATGTATTCACTATCCTGAAAAATCCTCACTTGATTCTTCCATCTCTGCTATTTTCCTATTTATCTTCTTTCCTCAAAAAGGTCATTTACAACAGGAGCTTCCACTTTCTCTCCTCTCACTCTCTTCCTGATCCCTTACAATCTAGCTCCCAACCTTAGCATTCCACTGAAACTTTTCTTTCCAAAGTTTCTAATCATCTCTCAGCTGCCAAATTCAATGGCCATTTCCCCCTCATTCTCCTTGACCTCTCTGCAGCCATTAACACTGTTGATCACTCTCTCCTCCTTGACACTCTCTTCTCTAGGTTTTCAGGACACCATTCTCTCTTGGTTTTCATTCTACCTATCTGATTACTCCTATCTGTCTCCTTTGTTGGATGCCCCTCCAAATCACACTTTCTAAATGAAGGTGTCCCTCAGGGTTCTGTCCTGGGTCCTCTTCTCTTATCCCATTATCCTATTTTACTTAATGATCTCATCAGGTACCATGAATTTAATCACCATTTTTATGATGGTGATTCTCAAATCTGCCTTTCCTACCCCATTCTCTCTGCTGGGCTCCAATCTTGCATCTTCAACTACCTTTCAGACATCTTCAACTGGGATGTCCAGTAAACATCTGAAATTCAATATGTTCAAAACTCCTAAACCCTCCTCACTTCCTTCCCTATAACTATAGTTCCTCAGGATTGCAATTTAGGAGTCATCCTGGATTCCTCACTGTCTCTCTTCCCATACCCCCACATATACAAGTTGTTGCTATAACCTGCCAGTTTCACCTTTTTAATATCTTCTGAATACACCCCCCTTCTGTTCTCTAACACTGCCATAACTTTAGTGCAAGCCTTCATCACCTTATGCCTGGATTATTGTAATAGTCTGCTGGTGGCTGGACCTTCCTCAAGTCTCCTTCCACTCCAATCCATTCTCCATTCAGCCACTAAAGTGATTTTCCTAAAACTGAAGTTTGATCATGTCATTGCATTACTTCATAAACTCCAATGGCTTCCTATTGCCTCTAGGTGAAAATATGGAAAGCTCTGTTTGGCATTCAAAGCCCTTCATGGGGTAGCCCATTCCTACCTTTCCAGTCTTACACCTTCCTCTCCAGCAATTACTCATATCCAGTGACTCTGGCCTCCTAGCTTTTCCACAAATAACACACTCTATCTCTTAGCTCTGGGCATTCTTTCTAGCTGTTTCCTATGCCTGAAACCCTATCCATCCCTCACTCACTCTTCCTACCGGCTTCCATGATTCCTTTAAGTCTCAACTAACAGCCCACCTCATACAGGAAGCCTTCTCCAACCCCTCTTAATTCCACTGCCTTCCCTTTGTTATTTTCTATTTATCCTGTATATAACTTGCTTTACATATATTTATTTGCCTGTTGTCTCTTCTATTAGATTGTAAACGTTTTGGAAACAGAGAGAGTCTTTAGCCTTTTTCTATCTCCAGCACTTAAAGTGCTTGACACATAATAAAAATGTTTATTGAGAATATAGACATATGTAGTAGGCATTAAAAAGAATTTTCTCTCTTTTAGGAGGAGTGTGAGCTCCTTGAGGGCAGGTATTATCTTCTTTTTCTGTTTGTGACTTAGCAATTAGCACAGTTCCATAAAGAACATAGTAAGGCTTAATAAATGATTTTCAGTTATTCTTTCATCCATTAGACTTGGAGGGGAGATGATGCCATGTAGGAAATTAAATGCCCCCTACCTCTTGAGGGCAATGTGGTTTCAGCAAGCATGGCTTCTCCTTCTTCCTTCCTTTGCCCCTGACATACATATAAAAAGCATATAGGTACAGTATTTTGTAGTTCTTGGGGCTCTAATAAGTAGGTTGTGGCCAGTCATTCCCCCCCCACCCCAATGTAAGCTCCTTGATGTTGGGGGCTGTCTTTTTTTCTTTTTTTCTCATATTTGCATCTTTTATGCTAGCACAGCACTCTGCACATAGTAAACATTTATTTGAGTTGACCTGATTATAGATCATGTTATTCAGCTTCCTCACGTTACAAATGAGGAAGTCATATAGGGGACTAGAGTTAGCCAAGATAATATAAGTAGTGCCCAGCAGAGCTAGTATTTAAATTCAGGTTCTTTTTTTCAAAGCTAGCTTCCTTCCCACCATAGCATACAATTACCCTCTTTTTTCAGCAGAAAGAAGAGTAATCTCTAGGCCAGTGGTGCCAAAGTAAAAAAAAAGCAGAGTCCCCTGCATATTGGCCTAGAAAATCACATATTGGCATAATCTATGTTCTATTATATTTTTATTTATTTTGTTAAATATTTCCCAACTTTATTTTAAAATGGTTTGGCATTACTGGGGAGTACTGTGGGTCTCATGCTACAACCAGTACTTGAAACTTCTGCTCTAGGCCACCAAAATTAAAGCTACTAGTTTTAAAGCTATATATCAGCAATGCAATATTCACAATGCCCACGGAAATTACAGATATGCTGATGTAGTTACCAATCACAAAATATATCAGGCTTGCTATATGGGGGATAAAGAGAGAACATTTATTAAAATACCAAAAGACTGAGTCCCAAAACCAGAAAGTCAAAGCCATCAGAGTAGTTATGAAATTGGCACAGGTAGATAAAGTAGAAAGCACCCACATTCTCAAGCCTTTAAAACAGAACAGGCTACCTCAGGCAAAGGTCCTCTTCTCCCCACTCACAGCAACCACCCAGCGTCCAGGAAGTGTGCTCCCAGCAGCTCCGGCCCCTGGCAGTCCTCAGCAGGAGTACTTAGCAGAAATTCTGGCTGACTCAAAAAGGGGTTCACGCTTCCATTGCCCCTGCCTCTGCTGCTGCTGCCGCAGTCGCTGCCACTGCTAGCCACCGCAGGAACTCTAGCTTGGCTTCCGCTTCCTCTTGCCCCACCCCTTCCTGCTACATCAGCAAGTCCAATGGGGCATGGAAGATCTTTAAATCCCATAACCCTTACAAGCTACTACTTTTAAACCCAGTGCAATAACCTTTTATCACTGCCCCCCCACTTTTTTCCAAAATAAATGGCATTCCCTCAAAAGAATACCTAGCTGAGGACTTTTTCAGAAGGACACTATAGTGACTAGAAAAGATTGTTGATAAACTTGATCTGAATTAATCTCACATAATTGCTTGAAAGAGTTTCTTTAGTACTTAAGAGAAACAATTAGGGATACATTGGGGAGCACTTTGACCATTACTGAACAGGTAGGGAATGAAAAACAAATCCCTCCCAGGTGTGAGGAAGCAAGGGAATTAAGATTTGTAGTCAGTGTGCTTGAACTTGGAGGTAAATGATAGAGACTCTTTTGATTAGGGACCCTGCTCCCAGGGCAAGTCTTTAGGTGGATAGAGGTCACTGGATTGTGCAAAGGGAAATAGCCTGAGGGAGAGCTGCCTATTCTCTAGCCTTCAGAGCTTTGATAAAGAGAAAGCTCAATCCTTAGACAGGAACTCCTGCCCCCACCCCCAATTCTTTGTTCTGTAATGGTTAAGACTAAGACCAACAAAAATAGGGTACCCTGTAGAGAGTACACCTGAAGTCTCTGCTTATAGAAATGGCCTGAAAGAGAGAATATAATGACCCCTTTGGAAGCAATGTGTACTTTACAGAAGAGTAGTCCTAAGAGCAATCCCTGCTATCAGCAAGCATTGATGTTGATGCCTGCTGGACTCAATGAGGAACTGAAAAAAAAAAGCAATGCCTAGACTTGTTTGCTGGGTATTTACATGGCTCCAAGTGACTAAGCACCCAGATCTTTGGGAGAGGGGCTGCTCATTGGAGGGTTTTGTTTATTTTCTAAGGATTATTTTCTTTTCTTTGATCTTCCAATAAAGGTTTCCTTTAAAAAATTTTGCCAACTGTGTGCTTGCCAGGGAAGTTGGTAGTTGTGTTTAGGATGTAATTAAGTTGTGATTTTCACAAATTTTCTGGGTGGGGTCTATGAGTCAGAGATGTGAGAAATCTCTCAAGTATACTCAAGCTCTTTGTGTTATGCAAGTGTCAGAGACAAGGCTTACACTTAGTTTTAGTGAATGATACTGTATTTGTTCTATCACCAGTAGTAGCTTGTCTCTGTTTCAGAGTAGCACACTGGGAATTAACAACAGCAACAATAAACGTCAGGAAATATAGAGGTACTTTGTGGTCACCACTTCTCTCTATCCCCAGGTAGCCCTAAAGGCTCAAACAGACCCGGGTTTGATCATAAGAGCTGGACCCCAAAGGGGTTAAGTTCTCTTTCCCTCATTAATGTCCCTTCCTGGATTTCTTCAGGAAATTCTCTAAAACAAACCATAGGTATGACATGTCTAGGGTTTTTCTCAAAGTGGGTAACAGGATACCTTTCCAAAAAGGCACTCAATGTACAATATGGATATCAGATATGGAACAGTTTTTTATTTCCTCTGCCACAGAAATTGCATAAGATGAAAAATATTCACTGGAACCAATGTATATCTGCAGAAATTAAAGACATACAAATAGCTCATTTTTCTCATTATTCTCCCCTCAGAAGGTAAAGATTCTTTGTGATATTGATGAATAGATATTTCACATTCATTTCAGATCTGTACTGTTTGAGTAACTCATAACAATTATGGAAGACTGGCAAAGGTCAGATCTCCTGGCTCTTGCCCTTCAATTACAAGATTCTTATGTTGATGGTCTTTTTCTCCTCTGAAAAGTGTGCTATTAAAGAACTCTTCTCCCTCTGGATGACTGGTAATCAAATACTAGAACTAAGAAGCTCTCTGGCATAGGAAAATTCATGAGGTGACTACCAGGGCTGAAAACATCTATTTCATAGGATAGCTAGTTGCTGACCTGTGCTCAGAAAAGAGAAAAGGAAAAAAAAGATGACACCTGAGAACATGAGGTCCAAGACATTCTTGGGTGGCCTGGGTATGCACACGTTTCACACTGCTGTATGTTTCTCCTCTCACTGACTATTGATGCTGAGAGGGTAGAGAGAATAGCAATCTTTCTCCTCCCCCAAGTAGAAGTGTAAGAGGAAGAGAATATATAGAAAGAGGAGAAGATATAAAAAGAGTGGATCTATTTCATAGAAATTTTTATAGACCTTCCCATGGAAGGTAGGTGGTGCCTCTGACAAGAATCTTTCCCAACTTATTTCCAATCTCTAATAATTTTTGACACTGTCCCAGACACTAGGCACCAATAGTTTCCCATGTTCTCCTAGGAAGGCATGTCTAAGGAGGTTCCCTATTTTTCTATACCTTGTTTCTGTTCAGTCATTTTTCAGTCATGTCTGACTCATGACTCCATATGGGGTTTTCTTGACAAAGATACTGGATTGGTTTGCCAGTTCCATCTCTTGCTCATTTTACAGATGAGGAAGCTGAGGCAAACAAGGTTTAGTGACTTGCCCAGGGTCACATAGCTAGTAAGTGTTTGAGCCCAGATTTGAACTCAGGTGTTTCTGATTCCAGGTCCACCTAGTTGCTCCTTCTATATCCTGTAATATCATCAAATTGATTGGAGAGTTCATCAAAGTAAGCAAGGGTCCTCTTGAGAAGTTCTGCCATGTTTATTAAATGTTTATTGTTCACAAAGCACTGAGCTAGTTGTTAAGGGTTTACAAAATATAACTAGAATGTAGCAGTTCCTGCCTTCAGGGAACATACAATATAATGGGATAAGCTACCAAAAAGCTTATGATATTATGTGGTAAGTGCATTTAAAAAGTTATAAAACCATGGGCTGGGTGCTGGTTTTTTTTTTTTTGGCCTAAGTGAGAACATTACCAATCAGGGGATCAGAGAAAGATGCCTTGGAAAGGTAGAATTTGGGATGAACACTAAACAATGGGTAGGAATTCAACATTAGGTATAAACTAGGTTGATTAGAAGGATGGTGGTGCCCTCAAGAGACAGAAGGTTTAGAAATAGAGGACAGTTTTCAAGGAAAGATGATGAGTTCACTTGGTATATTTTGGGTTGAAGATGTCTACATAACACTGTTAGTTAATGTGTATCAAACAACTCTAGCTATTTATCCAGTTACCATTAGTAGGGAGGACACTCTTTATTGACCCATTACCCCTGTTTTCTCCTCTGTGGATTTTTAGGACTGTGCCTTTTGAAAGTTGTGGATCTCATTAGGGGGGATCTCTGGTATTCTGAGGCTTGATGCAATTAGCACAATGCCACCTAGATAAAGAGCTATTTAGAAGAACTTGCCATCTGTAGGAAACTAGTCTTCCATTTCATGTGGACATACTCTATAACAATGGCAAGCACCATTGGTAAGTATATGGCTTCTCATTCTATTTATGGATTCTGTGGGCAAAGGTTAGAGGAGCAGGACCAAAGGAAAAGAGGAGAATTTGTACTGAATGTGGAGAATAAAACTGTGTAAGTAACTTGAAAAGATTTGGATTGGTGAGCTGGGTCAGAGGTGGATTTTAGGGAAAAGAAATTAGGGATAAATTTGAGGAAGTTTGAATGAGAATAATCTCTAAGCCCAAAGAGAGGAAGTAAAGCATATTTCTGGGTAACAAAGGAGGATATAAAAGGATTAAGGAGGTCCCAGAGGTTACAGTGAAGAGCTAGAAGAATCAAGAAATATAAAAATTAATTTGAGAAGTGAGGAGATGAATAAGAAGGTGGTGACTGAGAGTGGGATTTGAACCTCCTGACCAATGCTTAAAT
Source organism: Petaurus breviceps papuanus (assembly GCF_028583685.1). Classification (NCBI taxonomy): domain Eukaryota; kingdom Metazoa; phylum Chordata; class Mammalia; order Diprotodontia; family Petauridae; genus Petaurus; species Petaurus breviceps. The sequence continues at coordinate 56,536,757 of NW_027187460.1, read as the reverse complement.
ATAAAGGAAGACAGCATGACACATTGGAAAGAAGACTTTTTTAAAAAGCTACATTTGGGAGAAAAATGAAAGGATAAGACCTTTTGGCTTGGGGTTGATAGGACTCTGATAATTGATAATAAAGTGAGAGCAAAAGTGCTCAAAACACTTTGCTTCTGTTTTTTTCTGTTAAGGAGAATTAACTTTTCACCAGAAAGGAGAGAATAAGTATGTCTAATAAGAAGTTGATGCCCACAAGATCAATAAGGAGATAGTAAGAGAGCACCTAGTTGCCCTTGATAAATTCAAGTCACCCAGATGAACTACATCCTGGCATCTTGAAGGAACTAGAAGATTGCTAAGTCAGTTTGTCATCTTTGAAAGACTGTTGAAAGCTTGACAGACACTATAAGCCTAGAAAAGAGAACAGATTCCTGAGAAAGTTCTAAAATCTGTCATTAAGGAAATGGTTGGTGAACATTTAGAAAGGGAAGTGGTGATTACAAGGAGCCAGTATAGGATTGAGCAATGGGATGTGGAAGCCACAAAAGGTCATGTAATTTTGCTATGTTTTGAGGGTTGTGGTTACCACGAAAAGAGAGATCATAGTCTCATTACACTCTGCCTTTGTCAGAATTAATTTGGACTGCTATGTTCAGTTCTGGGTGCCATTATGTAAGAAGAACCTTGATAATTGGGAGAATGTCTAGAAGAAGGCTGCCAGGGTGGTGAAAGGCCTTGAATTTATATCTTATGACAATTGATTAAAAGAACTCAGAATAACCAGGCATGGTGGTGCACACCTGTAATTCCTGCTCCTGGAGAGGTAGCTGGTGGTATTGCTTGAGATTGGGAGTTATGAGCTACAAAAGGTCTAAAGCCCATTCAGTGTCTTCATTAAGTCTGGAGCCAATATAATGAGTCATGGAGTGTAGGGATGCCATGAGAATGCCTGAGGAGGGGCAAACATGACTCCTAAAGAGTGTCAAACCAGTCCTAATTGGGAATGGATAAGGTCAGAACTTCTGTGATGATCAGTAATGGAATCAAGCCCATAAGTAGTCACTATACGTTCAGCCTGAGTGAGATGGTAAGGCAATGGAAGGCAAGGCAAGGCTTACCATTTTTCTGGCATATTATTGTGGGTATTCCTTTTGATTATGGATTGCACCAAACAGTTATTAAAATTAGGGTCAACTACATCTTCTTAGGAATCTTACATGATCTTATGGGTTTCACTTTGATGGAGGAATCCACTAAGTCTTCATTTGACTCTATTTAAGCCAAATAACTTTTGTAATTAGGAAACAGCAAACAGTGGGATGGGGGTGGGGTGGGGTTCTTAATTCCCATGAGTGAAGATATAATCTGTTGCAGAAAATAATTTACAAAGGCTTTCCTGTTTCTTGCTCACATTTTCATTGAAGACACTATTAATATGTTTGTGGATCAGTGTCATAAATATTTTATAGAGGCAAGAAAATAGGTATATGGTTCATTAATTATTGATACCTAAATTTATTGGATCTTCCCTATTTTAGATATTTTCAAAACTAATTTAAGAATATTTACTTCCAGTATGATTGGCTTCAGAGTTCATTTGTCATGGTTCAGATGCTCTTCCATCTTTTGTCTTTAAATGCTATTTCTACTTCCTTATATAGCACATCCGAGATATAGGTGTTAAATCCTATCGCCATGATTTCACTGCCATTGCTCATTGGTGTATATTAGTATTAGAGAATTGCTAATAGATGTTTTTCATTTTTCACCTATTTGTTGTTTCATTTTTATCATGAAAAGCTTTGAGGATCATCTACTGGGTCTCACACCAAACTTTCTGCTGCCTTGTTTTCCTTCTAGTGTTATTTTTGAACTGATTTTGCTCAAAATCTTCCACCACTGTCCTCTGTAAGATTTTGCATTTTTCTTGACCTGACGTGTTTCTCTGATTGTCAAGGAGATCAAGTATTTGTTGGCTAGGTTAGTTTCTGGATTATGGCATCTTAATTATTACAAATATTTATTTGGTTAAACTTCCATAGCAAATAGCAATAATCAGTCAACAGTCATTTATTAAGCACCCACTATGTGCCAGGTACCATGCTAAACACTGGATAATACTAATTAGCATTTATATAGTATCTTAAAGTTTGCAAAGCATTATTTATTTCACCTTTGCAACATCTCTTTCCTTTTCTCTCCCTATTATACTACCACCCTGGTGCAATACCTCATCACCTCACACCTGGACTACTCCAATAGCCTGCTGGTTGGCCTGCCTGCCACAAGTCTCTCTCCACTTCAGTCTATCTTCCATTCAGCTGCCAAAGTGATTTTCCTAAATCACATTTTCTGACCATGTTATTTTTCTTCCTCAATAAACTCCAGTGCCTCCCTATCATTTCCATGATCAAGTATTAATCCTCTGGCATTTAAAGTCCTTCATTATCTATTGCCTGCCCCACCCCCAACCTTTCCAGTTTTCTTACATTTTATAAATCTCCCCCCACCCCACTCCTAACTACCATGTATTCTTTGATCCAGCGACACTGACCTCCTCATTGTTCTTTGAACAAGATACTTCATCTTCCAACTCTGGGCATTTTCACTGACTGTTCTCCTTGCCTGGAATGTTCTCTCATCTCCACCTCCACCTCCAGCAAATATTTGGCTTCCTTCAAGTCTGATCTCAAATCTCACCTTCTACTGGAACCCTTTCCAAATCCCTCATACTTTGAGTGTCTTCCCTTGGTTGATTATATTGTGTTTTTATGTAGTTATTTGCATGCTATTGCCTCCTGAGCTTATGTATATATAGACACACATATATGGATATGTATATGTGTATATATACAAAACATTGTATGTGTGTATATGTATGTATGTACAGATATACAATATGTTTATATATGTGTGTGTACATACATACACACATATTTATGCACACATGTATATACTTCTGAGAAAAAACATGAGACTGTGTGGAGAGTCTCAAGAGATATCTATCTATCCCTAGACATCCTTTTGTATGATTCTTGCATCTCTCCACATAATCTCATCCTTTTTCCCAGAAATTTTTTAATTATAATATCAAGATATAGCATCAATACATAGTCTTATGGGAAATGGAGTCCTAGAAACATTTTTTTTTTAAGCAATCGGGGTTAAGTAACTTGCTCAAGGTTACATGGCCAGTTATTTCTGGGTGTGGTGCTGAGTATCTGAGCCTGGATTTGATCCAGGTCATCCCGACACTGGAGCCAGTGCTCTTACTCACTGAGCCACCTGGCCGCCCCTAAGCAATTGGGGTTAAGTAACTTGCTCAAGGTTACACGGCCAGGTGTTTCTGGATGGGTGCTAAGTGTCTGAGCCCGGGACTCGATCTCCAGGTCTTCTCAACACTGGAGCCGGTGCTCTTACTCACTGTGCTACCTGGCCGCCCCCCTAGAAACATTTTCAATGGGCTATTATGAGCTACTGGAAGAGAGGGACCATTTTCTTTTTGTCTTTTTGTTTGTCTGTTTATATCCCTAGTACTTAGCACTTTGCCCAGTACATTGTAGGTACTTAAATGCTTATGGATTCACTAATATTCCTTACTTTTTGGAATATATGTATTTAAATAAAATTATTATAGAGCAAATTTTGGAAAACCAGATTGGAGATTCCTAGTAGATTCCACTATAAAATTGTGACACTTTCCCAGGGAGTAAAAGGTTAAAATAAAATTATTTAAGAAGCTTTTTTTGGCAAGAAAGGGGCTTAGCCTGATATTCAAGACTTCTACAATCTTCTTCTAACCTATATTTCTAGTCTTGCTTTATACTACTCTCCTTCTGTCCCTCCAGGTTCCAAGCCCAAGTGTATTATTTTCTTCTATATACACCACACTTTCCCATCTCTGCATCTCTTGCTGGCAGTATAATTCTCTTCTTGCCATTTTTGCCTGTTGATGCCTAATCCATTTTAAAGTCCTAATTCAAATGCTACCTTAGTATGAAGCCTTTTCCAACCTTCCCAGAAACAAGCTATCCTCCCTCATCTGAATACTTTATACCTCTATTACATGTGTAACAGGAGATACTCCTATTATAAATACTTAGGATATTTTAATTTACACTATATTTATCTGTGTACATGTCATCTTTCCAGTCTGTAAAGGAGGAAGGGGTAAGACATATTCCTTGAAGGCAGTGCCTATGCCTTCTTTGTATTTTTGTGTTCAATGGGTTCTACTCTTTCTGGACTTTTCCAGATTCAGGTTCAAACTGAAAGTAATTCACTTCATCTGACTCATTTACTCCCAAACTCAGTTTGAAAATGAGAATGTAGTTTAAGATATTCAGTTGTTCACCAAAAACATATCCTGGCAAAGGATTGAATTTCTGTAGTAAAACATTTAGTTAGGCATGAAACAAACAGTAAGTAACCGTATTTCCAAATAATTATGATCTCATTGTCTTTCTTCCCTGAATAATTTGGAAAATGAGTCTCTCCAAACTCATCACTCCTGTAGTGGGTGCCAAAGTAAAGGTGGAGAATTTCATCCATGTAAACCCAACATCTTCACAGGACTTAGTCATTTTGTCTCTAGAGCCCTTCCACACTTCTCTCTTTGTTCTATGGAGTTTCAGAGAGGCCCCTGAGTTCTTAGAGATCCTCATTATAAGGTTATATGACCCTTGGGTCTCTCTACATGACCTCATCCTTTTTCCAAAAGGCTCTTAATTTCAACATCCACTTATACCATTGATATACAGCCTCATGGGAAATGGAGTCCTGGGAAAATTGTCAATGAGCTACTGTGGTAGCCAGGTGGCCTAGGGTGTAGATTGGCATGCCGGGAGTCAGGAAGATCTGTATTCAAATCCAGACTCAGAGAATTACTAGCTGCAGGACTCTGGGAAAGTAATATACTTTATTCCCATTTACCTCAGTTTCCTCATCTGTAAAATGAGAATAATAGTAATATCTACCTCCCAGGCTTGTTGTGAGGATCAAATGAGGCAACAATTAAAAAGCACAGTACCTGGCATGTAAGAACTATATGGATACTAATTATTATTATTGTTAATATAGTTTTATCCACAAGGTCCCGAGGCAGATCAGGAAATGTAGTTTTACTTGACCATGCCTGTTATATTTACAACATCTTCAGTTGACCAGAGCAGTGCACTGGATGTGGTGAATGTTTAATGAGCATTTGTTAAACAAATGAACTTAGATGATGGTCAATCTTGTGGTGTGCTTAATGTCAGATACTAGCAGCACAAAGCCTTCAGGAAATGTTCCTGGAAGTTTCAGCATCTTTTTGGTGTGCTTTTCCATCTCTGGAACCTTGTTTCTATCAACAGCTTTCTCTCTGTCCTCACCCAGATTAAAAATCCTGATTCCACTCTTAGAGCTCCAAGATTTTGACTCCTTATCTGAAAGGGTATTTACAATATATAGTAGAACTGCACTATCATAGAATGCCTCTTTTCCAAGGTAGGGCCATCAGTGTTTTGAGTTAATATAGGATTGATAGATTTCTGATATGGCTATGATCATGCCAGAGCTTGAGAAAAAGCAGAATAATAAATACCTCCCCCCCAATTCCCAAATATTGAGAAACATAGTCCATAATTATCAATCCAGTGATTCAAAGGGCCAGGAGATCTACCATGGAGGGGGAATGAGAATGGCTCCAGAGAAGCAGTAGAAGATAATGGGAAGTATAATCCATAGGATCTAGGTTAGAGTGTTAAGATGCTGGAATAATTGCAACAGGGGAAAATAGGAAATTAAGTGACAAATGACTGGTTCTACAAGTCACCAGAGCAGTTATAGTCATGGGGAAACTATCCATCCTAGCTTCCTGATGTCTTTTTTTTTTTAATGTAAGTGCTGTCCCTCTTCCTGTTAAGTGTTGAAATGCCAGCATGCAGTAGTAAGAATAATGATCAAAACTTGATGCAATCCTGACTAAAAATTCTATGGGTTGTATACTTCATGTACTAAAGGAATGCATTTTTTTTCTTAAATGTAATTATTGTAGCATGCAACAACAATTTCGTTTAACCTACTTTTGAGTTTGTTGCAAATTTGTCTGGGAGTTCCTTTAAAAACGTCAGTTGTTAAATTCGGTGTCAGTAACCTGAGTGCTGTGTCAATAACTTGAGCTACATTAAACTGTAGCCCAGTAACCTGAGGAGAGAAGATGAGAAAGAGAATTAGGAACAGTTGGGGGCCACATCATGGAATTAGGTACCTCTAAGGTAAAATGCAGCTCTTCTGGCTTGAACAAAAGATTGAGGAGAGAGAGATTGGTTTCCCCAGAAGACAATGGAAAATTACACAAAGTGAACATAAAAGAATCGGAGATATTTTTGTTCTTCATAGTAAGTGTTAATTTGGTTTTTAATGCTTATAGTCTACTTAACAGCTGATAATGAAATGAAACAGATGGGGCCATAACTGGGAAATGACCTGGGGCTGCCCGCATATAGCAGTGGCATAGAGAAAGCAAAGGATAAGAAACTGAGCCTTTATCACAGTTAAATGATTCAATGCATGCTTTGTGCTTAGAAGGTTCTGTTCTTTTCACTCTTTCTCAGTGATATTGAACAGTTTATTCAAAAATTCAACTTAATTATTTCTTGTTTGTTTTTCGTTAAAAATTCCATTTTCTTGGAAAAGAATCATGACATAAATTGTATATTCTCCCTCCCTTTTTTATATTGTTTTAACAACCAAAGAAAATTCAAATGACTTTGCCCTGTGGAGGTAGCACAAATTACCTGAAGGTAGCTACCAGATAGTCATAGAGGAACAAAGCCAAACAAAACCAAACCCCTCTTTTGGATAGTGCTTATAATTTCAGTGGGAGCATTTGACTTCAAAGGGTGCAATTGACTCCATGTAAGGAAGGCTTTTAATATTAGAAGATCAAGGTCTGCCACTGTTACAACCAGAGTGATGTTGGGATATTCTCATTTGTGTAGACCCAGGAAAATGCAAATTGAATCACAAGATCTCAGAATTTTAGAATTGTAAGGGACTTAATCCAGTTTATACCAGAAAAGAAATCCCCACTATAAGATCAATCAATTAATCTCCAAGTATTTATTAAATGCTTTTTCTGTGCCACAGCACCATGAAGAAGAGTAAAAAGGACAATTTGACTGGAATAAAGAGTATAACTGTTAGAAGTTTCTTTGAAGATGGCCAATGAAGGGGGAAACCACTCCAATGTGTTTTTGGATAGCTCCAATTTAAGGAATGTTTTTTTTTTTTTAATTTTGGTGAGGTCAAGTTTACGTTTGTCTTTTTACAGCTTTTACCTGATTCTGCCATCTGAGATCAAGTAGAAAAAGTTTAACCCCTTTTTCATATTAAAGCCTTTTAAATATTTGAACATAATTACTATATACTTTCTGAATCTTCTTTAGGCTAAACATCTCAGGTTCCTTCAACTACTCCTTATATGAGATAGACTCAAAGCCCTTCACCATTCTGCACCCTCTGCAAGTCTCCAGCTTTTCATTGTGCTTCCCAACCTGTAGTGCCCAGAACTGAATACAACATGCCAGATGATTTTTTTCTCAATTTATTGGTACTACAACACTCACATTATAGTACTGCATTAGGTACAAAGCACAATGATAAATGGTTCTATGAGGAGATTGGAGGTATGGTTGTTTAGTAATATTATTGTGTGGCCATAAACTTGTAATTAATGACCTGAAAGAACTGAAAATGCTTTCCTGACTTCCAGGATCCTTTTGAGCTATAAATTGAAATTCCTAAGGATTATCGGGGAATATAAACCCCTTGAGTACAGTAGGCTGCATCCTAGTCACTTAATAAACACAAACAAGAAAAAAAAACATTCCTAGATAGTAGCCATTTAATAAATGTTTTTGCTAATAAGGAATCTTAATTTAAGAGAGAAGAGACCCAAGTCTAAGGGGGATATAAAGAGTCAGAACAGATAAGAAACACAGTAAGACTCTGAAAAACTATATTCTAATACATACAATACTCTCTTAGGTCAGATGAAAATTAAAAAGCAAAAAGCACATAGTATATAGTAACATCCTCTCTTGTGTGTCTCCCCTTCTGAGGACTTTTATTATTACCTCTCTATTTTTTGGTTAGCAAAACAGCTGTTCCCAATACTCTTAATGCTTTTAAGTTTTACTTCTGCCAGAATGACTATTGACAATCTATTTAAAGAGCTTTCAAAAGAATGCTCATTAATGTTAAATATTGAAAACAGCTTCACTCCTGAAAGAATGAAAGACCTCTCATATAGTAATCAGCTACAATCTTTGCAAACAAGACACAGACTGCAGTTTGCAGACCATAAAGGAAAGTAATTATTAAATGGTCTCCTTGACCTCAAAATTTTTTAATGTGTTTGTTACTCCCTATCCCAGATGGAACATGGGAGGAGTATGGAATGCAACATTTCTATGCTCAAGTCATAAAAGGCTAAATGTTTAGTTCTCATTAATTCCATTTGAAATGAAGGTATTCAAATGAAAAAAAAAAACAACCCGGTCTGAATTGGTAGAGAATAAACATTAATCTAAATTACAGCTTTGAAGAGTCTTCCCCTTGATTCTCCCAAATGAAAGATCTTAGGTTAAGATCTGGAGTTATGTAAGTTTGAATTGTACTGATTACAAACTCAATACATCTTTTCTCTATAGTATTTTTCATTTATCAGGACAATGAGAGCAGATGGTCTTGTTAACACAGAACATTCTACCACAGAACTGCTGATGAGTAAACAGCATGGATGGTTTTGCACAAAGAGAAATAAATGCTTCAGTGGCTAGTTGTTAGGTTTACTACCACTGTTTATTAATTTTGATTTTTTAATGATTATTACATTATTATAGGGAGAGTAGAGTGATTACCAAAAGTAAAAGCCCCTCTCCCCCATGATATTATTGCTGATACATTTTCTTTTCCCCTGACAGAGGGAAATGAAACATTGACAGTTTTATAAAACACATCAATTTCTAGAGATGAGCAATAAAACCGATTTGTGATATTGCTAGAGGGGTGTGCGTGTGTGTGTGTGTGTGTGTGTGTGCGTGTGTGTGTGCTCCTAGATATTGGATTAGAGGTGTGTCTAAGCTGCTTTTCTTTGGGATTTGAAACTTTATAGGACTTGCACTAGGTAGAACATCTTTTAAATGTTATTTTCATATGACAACCATTTAAAAAAAATGCTTCTTGAGGACAGGGACTGTTGTTTGCCTCTTCTTATGTTCCCAGAGTTAGCACAGTGGTACAAACTTGGCAGTTAATAAATGCTTAATGATTGATTGACTGACTGACTGACTTATGTAGAAGAAACTGCCTATCATTTTCTTTTGTCATAATGCAATGATGGGAAATTGGAATTTTTCAATAGTTTAAATTAGCAAAAATGTAAAACTATGAGCATCAGCTCACAGAGAATGAAGTCATTTGAAATGCAGACATTAAAACCACTGGAAAGAAACCTGGGGCTTTGAAATGCATAATGTTTATATATCATATGCAGTATTGATTCCACACCTGAGCAATGTTTTACCTTTTGATATGCTATGTGTTTTTAGAGGTTTGGCTCTGTGAATTATAGATGGTGCAACTCTATTTCCAGCCTCTCCAGTAACATTTGTTTCCATCCATTTGATTTTCATCCTTGTTGGAAATGTACTTTTTAATGATACTCAACCCATAAATCTTTCTCCAGAACGCTCTGTCAGTTTTAATAAGCACTATGCAATAGCCAGCACTGGTTTCCACTGACAGTAGACGAATGTTAAGCAGCCCTGAAAAATGTTAAGTTGTGAGATAACTGACTCGTTTTCTTAAAGCTCTTTGGGGAGTCTGGGAATTAACAATGCTTCTCACCTGCCTCTTCACACTCCAACAGGAATATGCTAATTTACTATAAACCCGACTCTAGCAGCCTCTCATCTCATTTTCAGTAGTTCACAATCCGCATAGGAACTTGTCTACCGGCGTTGGGCATCACCCACCAAAAGGGAGCTGGAACTCCCTGCAGTGAGATTTCTGTTTACAAAATAGCCAAGCTGCTTTCATGTTAAGATGACAGGAAGAAGTGTGATATATGGAAGAATATAAATGCAGGGCTCTAAGGCTTGCTGGTAAAAGATCTTTGATATGACTCTCTCTTGTGTCATAGTTATTTGTTCATGCGTCTTTCCCCCTACCAGGTTATAAGTTCTTTGACAGCAGGACCTGTGCTGTATCTATCTTTGTCTTCCCAATACATATAATGCCTTATATACAGTAGGGTTTAATAAATGGTAAGTTGGAGTGAATTGAATTTATGTGGCTTCCAAGGTATTGACTCATTTTATCCTCACAAAAACCCGGGGAAGTAGGTGCTGTAATTATACCCCTATTTTACAGACGAGGAAACTGAAGCACAGAGAAGTTTGTGGTTCAGAGTCACACAACTAGTAAGTGTCTGAGGTAGGATTCAAAGTCAGGTCTTCCTGATTTCAAGTGTCTAGCTCTATCCACTGAACCACTTTACCTCCAAAATGAAATTAGTCCTGTCTTTATGGTCTCTTCCAGATAAAAATCTATGACCCTATGAATCAAGGATGCAGTCAACCCTACACTCAGAATCTCTTTTCTGAGCTGGTCTCCAATCAGACCAGATTGGGATAGGGGGATTTCATTATCTAATGTCCTTTCTCTCATAACTTCCTGTTGAGCTTAAAAATCTTGGGGAAAAAAGCACTTCAACTTCACAAACTATCCCTCTAACTCTATGGGTTAACTTTCTGGGTGCAATTTGACAGAGGTTATTCAAATTTCCCCTTGGGCTGCTTCCTATTATGTCTTTTGCAGACTGGGTAGCCAAGTATTCCCTCATATTAGCAGTTGCCAAGAAAATGAAGCTAAGATGGAAAAATAAGTCCTTGATATATAATCTCCATGCTTCATGCTTAAATTTTTTTTCCCTGTAAACAGATTTGAACTTTTCTAAAGAAAACACTTTCACATAGGGTAATAAATAAATATTCTTCAAAATATCTCCACTGTTTATTCTAAGTCATGCCAATTTGTCATTCGTCAGTGAGCTGGAAATAATGCTTTCAATTTCTCCAGTATGAGCCATTATGAATTAACAAATGAAAAGGTCTTTGAGTGCTTACTTTTGTGCCAGGAACTATGCATTTTGTAGGCAACTTATAGGAATCTAGATGAAAACATCATTGAGCCTCACTGCCTTAACTTTCTTGGCATTGAGCAAGTCATTGTCAATAACTTCACATCGTGATTATATGGGTGATAATCAACAGCATTGGGAGAAGGAGTAAAATAACTATGGCAGGAGTGAAAAGGGCTTCAGATTTCCCTTGTGTTGGCTAAGTAAGTCAAGAGATGAACAGGACAGAACTAAGAAATTTGTCTCTGTAATAGTTCTTTATTTATGTTTTCTGCTCTATTATGCTCTACATAATTTTAGAGACAGGAGTCGTACCAGTGCTGCACACCAAGAATATCTAAGAACATCAAGGTTTAAGACTGGTGGTTAAGAATATAATGTGGCAGAATGAAGAGTGTTAGCTCTGGAATGAAAGGACATGGGTTCATGCCCTTTGCTCCTAGATGCTCTATCTGGTTGGATAGTCAAGTAAATTGTGAAGTTGCTTCATCTTTCTAGGCTTTAGTTTCCATTTCTGTATAATAAGAGACTAGGTGAGCTCTAAAAATACTTCCATCTCTAAAGCCCATGATCCTATGCTTTTCTGGACTGGGGAATCAGAATATAGGCAAGAACCAAATGAACAATAGAACATATTGCAAGAATCTAGCTGGCATCTGATCTAACTAGAGTCAGAGTTCTAGTCTAGAATCAAAAGAATCAAGTCAAAAACAAGAATCAAGGCAGGGAAAAGATTAGACCAAGAAAAGATTAGACCAAATTCTAGCATAATACGGAAATGCTGGGACTGAACCAGCAAGGTCCTTAGACTCTCCCTCTTTTAGTAGATATTGTTGACCAAGTTTGAATGTATGGGTAAAACCAGTGGGAAGGCAGCAGGTTACTCTTACCTCATCCAATCAAAAGGTCACAGCAGGCAGATAGAGCATAATAGATAGGTGTTTTTAAGGGAGAGTGAAAACAATTATATTAGTCAAACTAGAAAAAATAATGTGACAGAGGAAACAGATGAAAGATGTTCTATCTTCTAAACATTAATAAAAATATAGTTAGTTCATTTAGATTCTGAGACTCAAAATGGAAAAAAAAAGGTGCTGCTGATTTTTGTAGAATAACTATATTTCCAAGTCATGGTTCAAAGCCCTTGTCATGCAGCTATTTCTACTAAGACACTATAAATTTTGGAAAAAAAATTTCATTAGGAGTAAATAATTCTTTTGTGAAGATGCCTATCAGGTTAAAAAAACCCAATTAATTAATCAATAAAAATTTATTAAGTACCCACTACTTTTGGGAATACAAAAACAGAAAAAGACAGTCCCTGCCCTCAAGGAGCTTTCACTCTAAGGGAGAAAACAACATGTAAATAAATGTATACAAAGAAAGCTATATACAAGATAAATAGGAAATAATTAAAAGAAGGGATGCATTGGAATTAAGAGGAATTAGTGAAGGCTTCCCATAGAAGGTGGTATTTTAGTTGGGATTTATAAGAAATAACTTACTAGGTGTGTGACCTTGGCAAGTCACTTTAAGTCTCTGATTTTCAGTTTCCTCATCTTTTCGACCACTTTTCAAAGGGTTGGACTAGGTCAAGTTTTCTTATTTGTGGCAATTTGGAACAGGACTAATATAATGTACAAAATCATTAGTTAATCTTCAAATCTTATTGTTTTTTAATATCCCCTCCCTGTTTTTGTTGTAAACATTACCATCTATTATATATGACTGTCGTGGAAATAACACTGGACTTTTACTGAGAAGAGCTGGATTTGAGTCCTGAGTTTGAGTTACCTTGGAGGTAAGTAATTTCCCTCTTTTAGCTTCAGGGATATTGTCAGTAAAATGAGCTAACACACTACCTACTTCTTAGGAATATTTTGAGGAAAGTGTTTTGAAAACCTTAAAGTATTCTAGAAGTTTCAATAATTATTACTATAAGGTATATGTGGTTGCTAGTTATCATATCTAAATATGGTAGGTGTGACATAGATAGATATGGCCTAGGGTTAGGACCTGGGCAAATGTTTAAACAGCCAACTCTGGGGAAAAACATATGATTGATACATTTTAAAGTTTAATTTGTATTATTTACATGTTCTCTATCACTTTTTAAAGTCAAGGTAATCAACAAAACAATAACTCAAGCCCTGACTTGTAGTGTTTGTCGATTTCCAAGACAAATGCTTGCACTCCGAATTTAACAGCTGGCTCTTCTGAGCTGGAATGAGCTGGCTCCAGCATACCCTTGGATCTGGCCCACATCATCTATAAGGCATATTGATATTTTCACTTCAGTGGAGAGTAGGAGAGCTATGCCAGCATAGTCAGCAGCCTAGCTGGTAAGGAGCAAAGAGGACCAAGATCCAGCATGACTGTATAATCTCTCCTTAATTCTTTTTTCTGTAAAAGTGGTATCAGGCTAGAATTCTCTCTCTCTGTCTCTTGCTCTTTCATCTCACATCCAAGCACAATAATAATAATGACAGTTAGCTCTCATCATATAATAGGTGCTATGTGTTAAGGGTTTTACAATCATTATCTCATAGGGGCAGTTAGGTGGTGCAGTGAATAGAGCACTGGCCCTGGAATTAGGAGGACCTGAGTTCAAATCCAGCCTCAGACACATAACACTTACTAGCCGTGTGACCTTGGGCAAGTCACTCAACCCCAACTGCCCCTATAAAAGCCAAAAAATAAAGCCATTATCTCATTTGATCCTCATGAGTACCCAGGAAGTAGGTGTTACTATTATCCCCATTTTACAGATGTGGAAACTGAAGCAGAGGTTAAGTGACCTACTTAGCATCCACACAACCAGTAAGTAGATCTATGGTCCATTTGAACTTGAATTTCCATAATTCCAGGTCTGGCACTGTCACACAATATTCTAGGGATATGATTAGGGATTTAGAACAAAGATACTGATCACTATCAGGGAAAAGGTCAACACTTGCCATTCTATTGCCAACTTAGGTACCTCCTACCAAAAGCTGGTTACACAAAAATTCATCATGAATAAACTAGTAAACCTTTATATAAAATTAAGCGATGAACAGAAATAATGGATTTTATATGGTTTAGGATAGGTGGATGAATATATAAGACTGAATGCTCTCTTTGGGAAAATGAGATAAAATCTCAGTTCTGGAAAGATAGTATGATCTCATCAAGGGGAGTGTACTCTTAGTAGTTTCTAGGGTTGTAGGCACAGGGAATCAAAGGATATGATGGAGGTTGACTTCCCCCTCCCTGGAATCTGCAGATTCGGGAGATCTCCACTCAGCCACTCTAAAGACTTGCCTCTCTTGATGGCTCCTACAGACCACCTTTTCTGAGGTGTTGACTCCCACATGCAGGTATGCATCTCAGAGGAATCTCTCAGTTCAGCACATCTCATATCCTCCATTTAAGGAGAGTATTCAGGACAGTCATCTTTTCATTTCCTACACTCTGTTGAACTTCATATCCTCTCCCCTTCCTTCCCCTCACCCCTTTTTTAACTTGTCTTCCTCCATTAGATTGTGAGCTCCCAGAAGGCAGGGACTGTCTGTTGTCTTTCTTTGTATTCTCAGTGCTTAGCAGAGTGCCTGGCATATAGTAAGTGCTTAATAAATGATTATTAACTAATTAATCACTCTCTGCTCAGCAGGTATTATTATAGGGCTGCCTTTCTGGGAACCATCAAAGCTTGCACATGGAGGTGTTATATTTTTATTAACAACAATGATAGAATTGGTCTAATAAGAGAGCAGAAAGGCTGACCAGTTAGGAGGTCTTTGAAAGAGTCCAAATGAGAGGTGATAAGAATTTGAACTAGGGCAGAGACTGTGTCATTGGAGAGAAGTGGGCAGAGGTGGCAGATTTGGTGAAGATAAGATTAAGAAGATCCTACCGACTGAATACAGAGGTTGAGGAAGAGTCAAGGATGACTCCAAAGTTGTGAACCTAGGGGATTATGGGTCTACTTTAGAGTCAGTCAGGTTATTAAATTCAATCGAGGGTTACTCTAGGCTGCCAGGAAGTAACTTGTTCTCCAGAAGGACCTGAAGCTCTTTGCTTTAGCAGGGACTTCTTCAAATTGGAAATGATCACTGACAAAGATGTTTAATCCTGAATAGGGTTGGGGTTTTTCCCCTGCTGTGGGAATTCTTCTACCTTCTATGAAAAGAACTAAAGAGCAGGGAAGTGACTTACAGGAAGATAGCAAGAGATAGCATGAGAAGTTAAGAGAATCAATAACCTATGAACTAAATAATCAACTCTTGAAAAATTGAAAGCTGATGGAAATTGTTTTTGTAACAACACAAGACTTCATGTTGTTTTATTTGAAAGATCATTTTTTTTTTTGCTCAGGATTCTAAAGGTTGCTTTTCAGTATTATGGATAGTGATGTTTGGTGGTGGTTTTATTTTCCCCTTCTCTGCTCCAAGTCTTCCTGTTCAGCTTTTCATTTTTGCCTTCTTCATTTCTTGCCTCAGCTACAATTTAATATCTCATTTCATTTCCTATGATTTGCTCATCATACCTTGAAATTTCTCTTGGCCTTCATATTCAAGGATTGTGTTCACCTTTCTATTTCTTTTAGTCTTCTAACAGGTCAAGTTCAACCATTTTTTTTTCCTTGTTTTATAACTTCTATTACATCTCTGTTAGAAAATCATAAAGACTCACCCCTGTTTTGGCTGTATTTATCCTAAGGTAGTGAGGTAAGCAATAGACAAAATGCTGGAGTTGGGAGTCAGAAAGACCGGAATTCAAATCTAGCCTTAGCACTTAAAGACTTTGTGACTGTAAGCAAAACACAATTTCCATCTGCCTCAGTTTCCTCTTCTGAAAAATGAGGATAATGATAGCATCTATCTCATAGTAGGGTTGTTGTAAGGTTAAGATGAGATAGTATTTGTAAAGAAAGTACTTTGCAAACCTTAGTTATTATATGAAATGTAGCTTACTTGTCATATAATATAGCATGTGATTATTGTCTAATTCAAAAATCTTAATTATGATATAATAAAGTATACAATTGTATAAATTATTGTAAGCACAGGCAAGGTAGGATTTTTGTTTTCTTTTTGGAGTTCAGTTTCCCAGGCTTAGGCTAAATTGTAAACATCTAAAGGATCAATCTCCTTTGAACCCTGATAATTCACAGCTGTGCTGAGTCACATAGGTTTGTGCTTTGGCAGTGAGGTCAATCAGGGGCCAGATATTTGTTATATATTCTGGGAGGTTGGTATTTTGATTTTGGGGTTTGCTCATGAGAAGGACCTTTTGGTTCCCTAGACTGGACTCTGAGTAACTGTTTGTTGAGATCTCCCCTTTCCCCCCTCACTACTCAGATGTTGGTTTTCTCTCAGTCTGAGGGTGAATGTAGGTGGTTGTATTACTTTGTTCAGACAATTGGAGCCCTGTCTGTTGAATCTCCATGTTAATTCCCTATTTGTATTTTCTACTTACCTGTAATTAAAGTTAGATTATTGACCCTCTTTAAAGCTGTCTTTCTTTTAGAAAAGCAGATCAAAGAACACAAGTTCTAGCTAGCAGGCCATCCTGGGTGTGCTATTGTGCTTTCTACTACAACTATACAAGTATATTACATACTTTATATTATCCTATAAATATTAAATTATTATAAAATATACATTCTAACAAAAATAGTAATAGTAATAAAATACTGCCTCTCAGTTATCAGACATACCATAACTTCTGTTAGAAGTCTAAATTCACTCTCCAATTGCTGGTATTTCCTCAGAAAGATTACATTATTTTTTAACTCATGGTATTGTCATTGTATATAAGTAGCTATTTATAAATATTTATTTGATGCAAAATAATAACTGAAAACAGTTTGATTGTTTTCCTATCTCAACAGTGAAAAAAGAACATGCTTGACTTCCTTCCAGTATTTGAAAGTGAATAGGAAACCTTAGGGAAGAGAATGACCAGTACTAAAAGTCTGAGAAACAAGTCAGGACCTGAACCACCCCTCTTTAAAAGAGAAAGGGACAAAATAAGGGAATGTAATACTAAGGATTTGCATACTATCTCCTTCAGTAGAATAATTTGAGTCTCCTTGACAGGTTCCCTGTCATCAAATCATTGCCCACTTCTGGTCTTCTGTTCTTTTACATTACTAAGAGAATGCATGTTTTACACCAAACAAATTAAATGAAATTCTGTATCTCTTTGCAAATCCATTTTCTCTAGGTAGTATATGTTGTAAGAACCTGTAGCAATTACCCTGAGGCCAATCAATTGTCTGTCTTTTGGGGATTGACACTACAACTGATACAATGAAGAGGTTTAAGCATCTTCTAAATTACTTTACTTGTTAACCATATTTGAGGATGCTGCCAGAGAGGAGGTCTAAATTAATGAATATTTTCAAATATTGAGAAAATCTCATATCAAGTTTGAGCACAGTCCTTGGGAAATGTTTCTTGGGAAAGAAGCTAATTAAGCACACTTGCCTGTTGATGGTGGTTATTGTTATTGTTATTGGGTTGCTGCTTGCCATCCTATGAAACAAAACAAAAAAAAAATGCAAGTTATCATATGGGTTCTTTCATAGTTCTCTAAGAAACTCTATCACCTCTGTCTTTGTCTATTCTTATATACTTCTAATTTGGGAAAATGAGTGTTTTATTTGCTGAATTAATGACATCTCTTGAATATAGTTAGTAAAGAACTAATTTGTAGTAGTAGGGCTATATTAGTGCTAGGCGCCAAAAACAAAACAAAAACAAAAAACAAAAGCCCCACAAAAAACCCTAACCAAACAAACCAATAAATAGAAGCTAGAAACACAAGATTAAAGACTAGTAGTTAAAATCAGAAGCTAGAACCAGAAATTAGGCAAAGATGAAAGAAGTAGCAAGCACATTCCTAGAACTAGAGAAATCACAAAGGTAACAATAGCAGGTTTGCTCTTTATGAAGGAAAAAGACTTTTTATTCATTGAATGGAGAAAGGAGAGATGGGAAAAACTGATTCTTCACTTTACTTCTCATACTGGTTCCTTTTGCAAGCTTTGTTATCTCAGTTTTCATATGTATATATATTTTTTCCCCTAGCAGATGATGTATCCTTTAACATAGGTATTAGCCTATGAACATAAATTAGTATGTATACATATATTTACATAAATATAAATTAATCTATATGTACACATTTATATAAATATAAATTAGTAGATGAAATCACAGAATCACAAAAGTTGGAAGGAATATTCAAACATAATTTAGCCCACGTTTAAACCTTAGCTTTTCTAGAGAGTTTCTATCCTAGCCTTCCAAGTATTTAAAAAAAAATCCATCAGGCTGTTCTAAATCACATTTAGTTTTGGAACTCATATAGGATTCACTCACATTTAGCAATGATATTTCTTCCCTTTCCTATCCATCATCTTCTTCCTTCTATTGCTCATCTCTTCCAAGGTGAAGAGAATTGGGGTTCTTCTTACAGCATTTATTATGAAGATATATTGACTATCAACAGTAATAAAAAACAGTTCTGGTTCAGGGCTATCTGAGATCATCCTATTCTTTACATAATACTAATCAAGATGATGTTTCCTATACTATAGTCAAAATGTTACCCTCAAACCAATTCATTTCCCAGAGGTAAAAGTATGGAAAGTATTCTAGTTGGCAACTCATCTAGTATCCCACAATAATTATATAAATTATTGTATATAGTTTATTTGATTATTCTGAAGTACATATCAATTAATTAATTAATATATATTTATTATGTACCTACTATATGCCAGAACCAGCTAGGTGGCAATCAGGCTTGGAAGGAGGAAGATCATCATCATGAGCTCAAATCCTACCTCAGATGGCTGTGTGACCCTGGATAAGTCACTTTTAACCCTGTTTTGCCTCAGTTCCTTGTCTGTAAAAATGATATGGAGAAGGAAACGACCAACCACTCCAGTGTCTTTGCCAAGAAAACCCAAAATGGGATCAGGAACAGCCAGTCACCACTAAAACGACTCAACAACATGTTGAGTGCCAGGCAATGTGTTAGTTATCTAGGGTGATACAAAGACAAAAAGGAAAGCTGTTTCTGTTGTCAAGAAACTTACATCCTATTGGAGGAGACATGATGTCAACTTGATAAGTATTTATAAAATAAATACAAATGTAACAACTTCTAGGGAAGGGTTGGTGGGCTGGCCACAAAAACCTCTGGAACTTGTAGTTTTTACCAGTTTGAGATGAGAGAAAACTAATTGAAAGGAAACTAATTTAAGTTTGTTTATAGGTGGGCGTCTGCAGAACTTTCGGGATTCTCTTGAGAATGAGAAGAGAGGAATAATGTTGGTTTTCTCGTGGCAGCATCAGAGCCATGGCAGCTAATGTCTATCACATCTGCTAGTTCCTTTTTCAAGATTGTGAGAGATGATTGTTAAATAGACAAGTCTAGAGGTATGTGATTCTGTATGTGTGTGTAGGCGTGTGAGTTTAATCATAGGTTCTTGCTCTAGAAGTGGGAGGAAAAGAAACTAGCCTTGAGGGATGAATGTATTCTACCCCATCCCTTCCTTATTTCTGCTTAATTGTGTTTTTAAAAAATTCTGCTAAAGAATACATTTGCTGGATTTAATATAATTTCTCATAAACACTTGTGGCTGATCCCCCACTTCCTGTCCTTGTATTGCTTGGTGTTCCTTTGTTTGTGGCATGTGGGCACAATGGGAACAACAGAGGAGAGAAGAATCTTTCCTAGTACAGGGCTAGGAGCTCAGCAGCTGGCCCATTGTTACAGACTTGTACTTTCTAACTGGGAACATAGACACCAGTCATTTCATAACTACATTTCCAAGTACACAATGACTATTAACCATTTTCAGTAAGTCTGCTGCACAGATAAGAGCTGAAGATTAATTGCATAAGGAAATTTTTCATGGAGGCACTAGACATTAGGATAGGGGGAAGAAAAAAGAATACTTATAGAAAGTGGTACTTGAGCTAGGTCTTGGAGGAAACTGGAGATTCTAAGAGGCTGAGATGAGAAGGGTGTTGGCTTGGGATTTATAGGTCAACCTGTCCAAAGGCCTGGAGACAGGAGATAAGGCATAATGTGTGAAGAACAAGTTAGAGGAATATTAGAAGGCCAGTTTGGTTGGTTTATAGAATACATGAAGGAGAGTAGTGTACAATAAAGCTGAAAATGTAGGTTGGTCATAAGTTGTGAAGGATTTTCAGTGTCTAACGGAGGCATTTGTACATATCATTATTAATAATAATAAGGGAAAGTAAAAAGTATTTACAAAGTACCTACTACCTGCCAGGCCCTATGGTAAGCACTTTTACAACTATTTATTTTATCCTTGCAACAACTCTGCAAGGTAGGTGCTGTTATTATCCCTATTTTACAACTGAGGATACAAAGAGAGTTTAAGTGACTTGCCCCACATCATACAATTAAGTAAGCGTTTGAGGTTGGATTTGAATTCAGGTCATATAAATAATATTTAATTTTATCATGTATCATTATTTTTCATTACTAGCATTTATACAAGGCTTTGGTTTGCAAAGCACTTTAGAAATAACTTATTTTATCCTTATGACAATCCTGGGAGGTAGGTACTATTATTTTCCTCACACTGCAAAAGGGGAAACTGATGTACATGGAAGTTAAGTGACTTGCCTAGGGTCACATGGTCAGGTAAATTTCCTACACAGAATTTGAACCGAGAGTTTTCTAACTCCAAATGCCTCACTCCATCCACTTCACCACTTTGCTAAAGGAAGCCACTATAGTTTATTGAGCAGGGAAATATTTTTTATACTTTATTTTTACATATGTTAAAAATGATCTCCAAATTCTCTCCCTCTTTTCTTTTTCCCACCCATTAAGATGGCAAGCAATATGATATTGATCATGCATGTGAAATAACGTACTTTTATGTAAGCCATGTTGCAAACAATAAAAAACAAGAAACATTTAAAAAGTTGTTTTTTTTAAAGTATGCTTCAATCTGCTCTGATTGCTCATCAGTCCTTTCTCAGGAATTGAATAGCATTTTTCATCATGGGTCCTTTGGAATTGCTTTGGATCATTGCATTGATCAAAGTAACTAAGTTATTGAGCAGGGAAATAAAATGGCAAGAGCTGCGTATTATGAATACCACTTTGGCAGCTATATAAAAGATGAACAGGAGAAGAGAGAGATTAATTAGAAAGCAATTATAAAAGTTCAGGCATAAGGTGATGAGAGCTTGAATTTATCCCAGTGAATGGAAAACAGGATGGACATTCTCAAGCACTGTTTAACAGCAGATGAAGAGGAGTGGAGAAGGCAGATGGTGGGAGTAATTCAAGGTTGGAGTTTGGCAGGGCATGACTATTGATAGGACAAGGGGGAAAGAAATTTGAGAGAAGAGGACAATGCAATATTTAACTGGTTAACTATAAGGGTCAAGATTGGGAAGGAAGGAAAATGAAATCTCATATAGAACCAAGGAAACTACAAGATGAGACTTTCTTTTGGTTTTCTTTTTCTTTTTTGTCACAGGAACTCTGAAAGATCATTTGTCAAGTTTTAGAGGGGTTGTAATCTGTGTGGGTGAAGGGAGTACCCATAGGGAGGAAATTACAGATTCTTGAACTGTTAAAGTAAGTATGGGTGGAGCATTCCTCTAGGAGCCAGATGAGATACAAAGATAAACAATATTATATAATCCCTGCTCTTGTAGAGTTGACAATCTAGTAAGTTTTTAAATCAAAACACTTAATTAAACCTTATTCTTCCCATGTGAGGTAAGATGTGAGACATCAAACAAACTGTAAACCAGAGGAAGCAAAGTTCTGCTTAGGCTGGTGCTTCTGGTTGATGCCAAAGATAATCCTGTCCTTCCTTAGCACTGAGTTTTAAAAGGGGATTGATTACTAGAGAAACTGATAGTTTTCTAGTCCATTCTGAATCGGATCTTCATAGTGTGAGTCTTCACTATTTTATTCTATTCTATGTTGCATTCTGTTCAATAAACTTTAGTGGCTCCCTGTCACCTCTACGATGAAATATAAAAAATTATCTGGTTGGCCTTCAAAGCCTTTCCTAATGTTTCCCCCTTTCCCCCACCTTTCCAGTCTTTTTACACCTCAAACCTCCCCACCTTTCACATACTCTTAATGCAGTGCTATTCCATGACACTCCATCGCCTGACTCAAGGGATTTCCCCCCAGTTCTTTTCCATGCTGGACTGCTCTCCTTCTCATCTTTGTTTCCTGGCTTCTCTGGATTCCTTTAAATGAAAGCTAAAATCCCACCTTCTATAAGAAGCCTTTCCTAACCCCTCTTCATTCTAGTGCCTTCCCTTGGTTGATTATTCCCTGTTCATCATGTTCCTACATGGTTATTTGCATATCACCTCCTCCATTAGATTGTGAGTTTCTAGAAGGCATGGACTGTCTTCCTTTTTTTGTATCCTCAATGCTTGGCATTGAGCCTGGAAGATAGTAGGTACTAGATAAATGTTTTTTGACTGACTGACTGTTCTGAATTACTAGAAAATAAGATAGTCCAACTCAAGTTAAAAAATACATTCCATAGCCTAATAGAAATTATCTTTTTGATTCTCTACCTCACAGTAGCTCTTTTAATGGGAATATTTGAGAGTTAGAATATAAGTATTCAGAAACAAAGATAAGATTAGTAGAATGAAAGGACCATTAATTCTTGACTATAGAAATGTAGAAATAACTGACCATTCAGAATGTTTTTCATTTATCCATTGAAAGAGCTACTGTCACTTTTGATAACACTTTAGAGATTTAGACTCAGCTCAAATCCAGACATAAAGAAAAATGCCCTAGAGAGCCAGGTGGACAATCCCGAGGTTGAATGGGGTGGGAAAGTGTTTTGGATATAAAAGTCATATCAGGCAAAGATTTAGAGTATGAGAGGAAAACTTAAGATTAAATCAAAGCAATTGAAGGTCTTTATTAAATATGCCAGGAATGAGAAAATATATTTCAAGTAACTCCCAGCAAGGAGATAAATGCCATATGCTTGACTTTTGAACAGCTGAGAAGTTTAACTGAAAAATTGGGATTAAGATTAATGTTGAAATTGGAAAGGACCCAAGAGTGTAGGACTGGTTGGACTCTCACTGAACAGATAAGGAAAATGAAGCCTATAGAAGAGAAATGACTTCTCAGTCAAATAGTATAGTAGAAAAGAGTGTTAGTCTTGGAGTCAGGAGATGCCTGGGTTTAAATTCACTTCTGATATTTATTAGCTGTGACTATGGGAAAGTCACTTCACCTCTGATACTGGTTCCTCAAATGTAAACTAAGGAGGGCAGTAGCTATAAGTACCATTCTCACAGTGTTGGGACACAGTGAGTGGTATCCAGCAATCCAGTGAGATTATATAGGCAATGTACTTTTGCAAATTTTAGAGGACTATTTAAACATCAGCTATTATCATCATCATTATTATTTAAAAGCTTATTGATTGACATATGAGTGCTTAAGCAGTGCTTGTTTTGTGAATGAATGAATAATATGCTTTGGTTTGGAGTGGGTAGGTTGTGCATGTGTGTGTGTATGTGTGCATATGTATACATTCGTACCTGTGATTTCATTGGTTTAGTGAATTTCCAGATAAGGTTTCTGAATAATGATATTCTAACTCTCAAATATGCCCATTAAAAGAGAGCTCCTGTGAGGTAATGATAATTTTTATTAGGCTACAGAATTTTTTTGTACTTACATTGGACTGTCTTATTTTCTAGTATTTCAGAATAGTCAGTCAGTCAGTGTAGGCTGGCACTTTCTCTGCAATTTGTAGTCTTAACAAGTCGCCTGGGACACTGAAAGGTTAAGTGACTTTGATGGGATTACAGAGCCAGTATTAGAGGAAAGACTCAACCCAGGTTTTATTGATTCTCATTTCATTACTCCATGCTGCCTCTCAGGGAGATAATAATAACTACTATTGCTTATAGGTGCTTCAGGTTTTTGTTGCTCAGTTGTTTTCAGTGGTGTCTGACCCATCATGACCCCATTTGGGGTTTTCTTGGCAAAGATACTGGACTGCTTTATCTTTTCCTTTTCTAGCTCATTTTACAGATGAAAGCCCTGAGGCAAAAAGGGTTAAGTGACTTGCCCAGTGTCACACAGCTAATGTCTGAGGTCAGATTTGAACTCAGGAAGATGAGTCTTCCTGACTCCAGGCCTAGCTCTATCTATCCACTGCTGAAGAAGTCATCATAAAATGATGAGGTATAGGATTAGGGGTGCATGAGACCCCAAAATACCAGCACACCGGGTCCTGCCTAATGAATTTGACTCATCTTCTCTCAGCCAAAGAAAGGCAAAGTTTATTAAAAATTTGCCATATTGGATAGACTCTTAAGGACCCTCGGTATCTGTAAAGCTTGCATTGGACAAGTGGGTCAGAATCATCTGACACAGAGCAAGTCTTTGCTAGAAAATTCTATGGTGCTCTCACACCTCATGGAGGCAAGATGGGGTCTTATGTACAGAAAGATTGTGGGAGGAATCTAGGGGTGGTCTAGAGGAGGAATTTGGGGAGGAATTATGTGAGGTCAGACTCCACTAATGAGTTTGGGGAGGTCTTCAGGAGGAGTCAATGAGGTCAGACTCTAGTAATGAGTTTGGGGAGGGTAGTTAATGAGGTCAGACTCCAGTAAATGAGTGAAGTTGTTGGAGGCTACCTGGAGGGACAGACAATGGTGGGCTAGGCTAGTTCAAGAGTGTAACAGTTGATTTGGGTGTAGATATTTTGGGAGGATCAAGGCTGGGAAATTGCTGGACAAAGGAGGGCTAAAGATTTAGGCAGAGCCACAAGGAAAGACCTATGGCCTCAGATGAATGCCTTATCTAATGGGAAGATTCAATTAGAGTTCTAGGGGGTTGCCAGAGACTGTACCTCAGCATTGCAACACCTAACTGCCTTGTTTCATATGTATTATCTCATTTGAGCCTTATGACAACCCTGTGAAGTAGTATAGGAGGTACTAGTATCCCCATTTTATGGATGAGGGAATTGAGGTTTAGAGAAGTTAAGTAACCCATTGAAGGTTATATATTTCCTTTCCCACTCTCTCTATCTTCTGGCTGAGACCTTGCTCCTTCCTGATGGCAGGGCATCCCTGACCACCCCTTTCATTACTAATTGAACTTTAGCTTAAATCACTCTAGTAACTGGCCATGGTGGAATGGCTGGTATACTCCTTGCTTTCCATTGCCTCGTCCAGACTCTTCTTCTACCACTATAACTCAGTCATCTCTACTTCTTTGGAGTTTATTCAATCTAAACTTATCTCTTAATCAAGATTCTGGTAACTGGAATCTGCTCCCTTTGTTCCCCTCAACTAGCCTCTTTCTTTTCTCAATGAGTTCAGTCCTGGTACATAACCTTTCTCTCTACCCTATCTCTTGTCCTCCTAAGTAAAGGATGTCAACACACATATATTATTACTTGATATTAAAACTTCTTTGGGTACTCTTACTTCTCAGTTCCTCAGTCTACTCATTTCCCATGACCTACTCCTCCACTTCAGCTACACAAGAGATCATCATTCCCATGATCTCACCATTACCCATAAGTGATCTACTTCTTTGTTCCTGAAATCTGAAGTTTCCTTATTTTATCATAATCTCTATCATTTCACCTTTCCCTCTGCCTTATAATGCCTAACCCTGTTTTTCATAGTCACCATGACCTCCAATCCCTTCATCCCTCAGACATTTTTCAGGACCCCTGAACTAGCTACACTCTCTTCCCTTCCCCATCTTTACCCTCGGGTGAACCAGTTCAATTCTACATTATCCTCTATACTTTAGTCAGCTAGTCCCCTTATCTTATCACCAATCAGGCACTACTAAACTCCCACCCTGGATTACTCCTACCCTTCCCCACCTTTCTTTGTGTCCCTAGGGTTTATCGTGGTACCTTGCAAGTGGTAGGCATTCAGTAAACACTGGTTGATTGATAAGTTTCAGTCTTCTCTAATCCAAGTCTAGCATTTTATCTACCTATGATTGAAAAGTAACTTGTTTATTCCACTTAATTTACCCATTAATTAATGGAGAAGGAGAAAAATAACAACACATGCAAACTTTATTCCCTACAAATTTATGCTGGGCCCTCATTGCCGCTGGGCCTTTATACCTCCTTCTCACTATCCCACTCATCACTGACTTCCAAACCTTTTCATCCCTCCCTAAATCTTCCTTTGCACCCCATTCCCCCATCCCTTTCATCTGTGGACCTTGCCTCATACTTCACTGAAAAAAATTCAGATCATTTACCAAGTGCTCCTTTCCCCCTTCTGTTCCTTGTCTCACATTACTTAGATGCCTTTCTCTACTATTTTATCTCACAACCCAGTCTCACATGAAATGGCAGCCCTTCTCCTTCCCTATAAACAAGGGATCCTATTCCAGCCTGCATTCTCCAACAGATTACTCTCTCTATCATCTCCATTTTCTTGCTGATCTTTTATCTCTTCTTGTCTACTGGCTGCTTCCCTGCTGCCTACAAATATCATCATATCTTCTTCATCCTTAAAAAAAGACTCTCATTTGAATCTACCATACTGATAGCTTTGGTGGTATAGCTCTCCTTCCTTTTACAGTTTAGCTCTTTGAGATTACTCCCTATATACAACACACCAAAGTGTGTTGTCTCCTCCATTAGAATGTGATTAGAAGATGAGGACTGTGGTTTGGGGATTGGTTTTTTCCCCCCTTTAGTTCTCTTCCTGAAGCTTATCATAGTGCCTTGCATGCATTAGGTATTTAATAAATGCTTGTTGGCTCTCTGGCAAGTTTCAGAGTCATCTCTACTTTAAGTCTAGCATTTTATCCACTTATGATTGAAAAGTAACCAACTTTCTCACTTAACTGTAATCTGACTTGGTAATAGAGCCATAAATTAAAGCTGGAAGGGATCTTCAAGATCATTTTAATACAACTTCCCCATTTTACAGATGAGGAAATTAAGGCCCAAAGAAGTGATATGATCTTATGATCTGCCCAGTTGCACATTAGTAGTGAATTGAAGGATTGGGATTCAAACCCTGGTCCTCTGACTCCATTTTCTATACAACCCTACCTCCCTACATTTTCTGTGAATTTTTTTTTTCTGCAGAATTGCACTAATTGAACATAAGAATGATCTTTCTTAAAGAAGACCATAGGAAAAGATGACAGAAAACTTTTGTTGTTTCCTGCTACACCTATGGTCTGAATACATTGGGTTTTCTGTGTTTATAACATCTGACAACTCACATGAATGAAAAAGAGTGGTAGTAACAGATTAATTCATATGTTAGATAAGAGGAAAAAGGAAATGACAATCACAAAGAGCCAGCATAGCTTCATTAAGAACAGGTCAAGCTAGACCAATCTCATTATCTTTGGAATAGCATGCTTATCAGATTTGTAAAGACAGACAACTATGATGGATAGCTAACTCATTAGATGGTAGAAACGAGTCCAAAAAGGTCTCATTAGCCTAGACCATTGAGTGAGTCTAATAAAATGATATTTCAAAAAATGTAGTAAGAATGATTGGAGGAGCTTCTTGGTTTGCTGGACTGGGCCACTTTCCATGGAGCTGAGCATGCTCTTTGTTTTCTTTCTGTGGGATATGCACTCTAATCCCTTGCTGAAGGATATGCACTTTGTTAGGATGACACAGCAACTTCTAACTGATCCCCGGTGACAGAGATTTCATCAAATCTTATTGGCCATAGGGATGACTGCAAAGTCTTATCCTCAAGTTCAAAATATCAACTTCATGAGTAGACAGTATGGTAAGAAGGAATGAGCTTTTGTGTTAGACTCAAAGGGTGTAGGTTCTGATACCAGGTCTGAGATTTCAACCTGTGTGATGCTGGGTATGTCATTAATTTTATTTGGGCCTTAGTTCCTGATCTGTGAAGTGGGCTGATGGTGCCAAATATTCCTTCTAACCATACATCTGGGATCCTATAATGGTTGTTGTCCTTCATTCCTTTTTTTTCTTTTTGGAAGGCAATTGGGGTTAAGTGACTTGCCCAAGGTCACACGAATAGTTTTTGTGTTAAGTGTCTGAAGCCGGATTTGAACTCAGGACCTCCTGACTCCAGAGCCGGTGCTCTATTCACTGCTTCACCTAGCTGCCCCCTGTCCTTCATTCTTAAAGAGGACCAAAATGACATTACGATGTTGAGGTCAAAATACAGTATGTCTGACTGGCTGATCAGACCAATATAGTAAGCTTGGAAGGCTCTACCACAGATTGGGCACAAATAGTCCATATGAACGTTTAAAGTGGAGATGTCTCTAAATTTGTGCATCTCACATTTCTTTTGAGCTCTGCAATTCTGGTTTGCTCAGAAAGCACAGCATTCTCTTGAATGGAGGCACACCATGATGGGCAGTTCTGTTCCAATGTTTCCCACGGCTTACAATCAATTCCAGAATTCTTCAGAGAGACTTTGAGAGTGTTCTTATATTTCTCTGACCTCCCTATGAGCACTTGTCTCATGTGAGTTCTCCATATGATAGTCTTTTAGGCAAACATAGTCTTTGGTATAATAGAACAACGTTGCCAGCCCATCAAAGTTGTTCTCTCTGCAGGAGAATTTGAATGCTTGGCACCACTGTATCCACACCTGCTGCTTCATCACTTGCCTGTTGCCACAGGACTTTGAGGTAGATAAAAATGATAAAATAGTAAGGGTAATGTCTTTTGACTCTCATGTAAATTATATTTAAGTGAGACAGATTTGTATGAAATCATCAGCCTCACTCTCTCTTACAGTCATCAGAGTCCAGTGGCAAGAAAAAAGTCAAGATGACTGGCACTGTCTTGAGATACAGTGGATGACCTTGGAGTCTTCAATGTCTAACCAAGCTCTAAGCATTCCATAGCACCTACTTCATGAAGGGTAAAGGGCCTTCATGGTCCTTTGGAACAAATTATTCATATCTACTCATTCTGCTGGGGGAGGTCTTACTATCTAATGGGAGAGATGACGTGCAAAAAGTTATGTACAAACAAGAACAAAACAGGAGAAGTTAGAGGTAACCAATGGAGGGAAGGTATTAGCATCATGGAAGAAGCAGGAAAGTCTTCTTGTAGAAAGTAAGATTTTAGCTGGGAATTGAAGTCTTCCCTATTTCATGCTTGTAAAGTTGATATCTGAACCTAAATTAAAAGCTTTACATTTATTCCATTCAATTTAATACACATTCACCCCTAATATTTTTTTGTCATTTTAGTCTTGATTTGATGTCCTGGGCTATAGAGATCCTTTGGGATCCTAACTCTGTCATCCAACATGTGAGTTTTATATTATTTTAAAAATCTATTATTTTTAAAATTATATTTATAAATAATGTAAATGTTATTTATATTAATTTAAATATTCCCTTATCTACCAGCTGTCTGACTCTTTTGAGAAAAGGGGGCAGTAAGGTCAGTTTACCATGACCTTGCTCTTAATCAAACTAGTTGTTGCAGCAAGCACCTGTAATGCCATGCACAGAAGCTTTCCAGAAGAACTGCTACTGTGAACAGCTTTTTTTTTTAAGGTTGTGATTGCTCAGTAAAGTGATCACTCTATTCCATAACAAAAGCAAAACATACATGGAAAATCAAGGTACAGCATAATTCAAAATACAGCATTCACCAAGTGTAATTCAATAATTTCCCAAGTACTACTCCTCCCCTGGACGTTATATTCATTTAGTCAATCACAAAGCCCCTCTTCTCAAATGGAGATTAGTTTCCAATCATAAGCAAAGTACATTCATTTGGTCAGCCACAGAGCACAAAAAAGTAAAAAGTTTCCCACCCCTGGATCACAGCTGAATAGGCCATCTACCCCAGAGTTACAAAAAGCTTGAGCACAGCATTTAATACACAGAGAGGTCTTTTCTTCATCTAGACCAGAGGCAAGTTAGTTCTCAGCAATCTTTGTTCCTGGGGAGACAAAGCTTAGCAAGGCCACAAGATACATTGCCAGTGTCCTCATTAATTCAGTAGAACAGTACTAGGACCCCTGAAAACATTAGCAAAACCCTCTTCCAGGATTTCTGTAAACATACAACAAGAAAATCTTTCTTCAGGGCTTCTGAACCAACAGCAAGGTTTTAGAACCTCTGCAAAAACAGCACTGTCCTTCACCGGTGGATGAATCTGGCAAAACAACATCAAAACAGACAAACAAAGTACCAGAATAGCAGCCATGTCTCCTCAGTCCTTGGCAGCTCTGTGCAGCAGCTCTCAAAAGTCCTGGGCAGTTCAAACTGGCCCTTAGCAATACTCTCCATCTCTCTGCCTCCACGATGCTGCTTCCAAAAAATTCTTCTGCCTCTCTCTCTAAATTCACGTCACCAGCTCCTCCCAGTTCAGCCCTCTCTTTTCACATCAACAAGTCCATCCCACAAGTGGGATTCACAAGCTCTGGGTTTTAACACTCAACCAAGCCAATACAGGGGATCTTTAAATTCCATTACTATTACAGCACCCTAGCATACCCAGGGTGGCTGCCAACACAGGTTCTTAGATCTGCTTTTCTAAAGAAAAGCAACTCAAAATGGGTACAATCTTGCTTTAATCAATCAAACATATATCATTTACCTAGCTCAGGGGAAAAAGTTTAGCACCCCGAACTTCAGAGTATACAGACAGAAACGTTTCAAGCAGACCAGCCTCCAACTGTCCAACCATTACATCCATACCAAATCACAGTTGCCAGAGTGGGAAGCATCAACATCTGGGTTTTTCAAAGCTAGGGGACTCTCAATGGCTGCCCAGAGTCTCATCTGGTCAAATCACACAACACTTCTCAAAATGAGCCCCCAAACAAAGTCTCACATCAGGGATTATATAGCCTTCTCCTGGGTCAGAGAAGGTAACAACCCTCTTGACCCACTGCCCAATCACAAAGCACCAAGATGTGGGCGTTCCTGAAAAACAAGCCTCCCACTACAGACTCTAGGTGTACTTAACCTAGGGACAGGGAAGATCTTAAAAATTTATATTCCTATGATACCAGTCTGGATCTTTACCCCCTTAGTGATAAATTCTTCAAACTTATGAGAATATAGTTTACAGATTGTACTTTCTTTTCTGTTTTGAGAATTGGGACATCATGTGTCCTCTTTCATTACTGCAAAACCTTTCTGACTCTTCAAAATTTTTTGACAGCCATCAGGCACTGTGACTTGAAGACTTAAAGGATGGTTAGGTCCTCTTTTATTATCTTTCTATTTATTTAGGGTTCAACTCTCTATTAA
This sequence comes from Petaurus breviceps papuanus, assembly GCF_028583685.1. Classification (NCBI taxonomy): domain Eukaryota; kingdom Metazoa; phylum Chordata; class Mammalia; order Diprotodontia; family Petauridae; genus Petaurus; species Petaurus breviceps. The sequence goes on along the minus strand of NW_027187460.1, from coordinate 56,505,307 downwards.
CTATTTTTGTTTGTCCTATCTAGTTCAGAAATAATTTTCTTTGGAAGAGGAAACTGAAGGAAAAACAAAGTTCAATTGCTCTGCCTTTTATCTATTATCTGGTATAATTATTCTATCCACTTTGAGCATTCTATCCATTCTTTGATTTGCTCTTTTATTCCCATTATAATTTCTTTTTTGTTTATTTGTTCTTAGCATTCATTGCCAGTATAAGCTCATTCTGAGATTTGGGGCCTGTCAGACTTTTGGAGTCATCCTCTGTTACCTGCCCATGCTTCCATCTGGGAATGTCTTTTAAAGACCTGAGTTGGTTGATGAGTTCCTTCTCTTCATCAGACTCCTGTCTACTATTTAAAACTATACATCAACTATCTAGGGTAGCTGGGTGGCACCATAATGCACCTAGTACAGGGCCTAAAGTCAGGAAGACTCACGTTCCTGAGTTCAAATATGACCTCAGACACTTAAACTAGCTGGGTGCCCCTGGGCAAATCATTTAACCCTGTTTGCCTCACTTTCCTCATTTATAAAATGTATTGGAAAAGGAATGACAAAGCACTCCAGTAACTTTGCCAAGAAAACCCCAAATGGAGTTACAAAGAATCAGACATGAATGAGATATAACTGAACAATAAGCTGTCTCCAATCTCATACCATCTCATACCACTTATCCAGCCTCATACCATGCTCCAACTTGCTTTTCTTCACCCCAGACAAACAAGAGTACTAGCTGTTGCTTGTGAATTCCACATTCCATCTCCCATGTCCATGCTTTGTATAAGTCTTAATTTGACTTTTGTAAACAGCCCTCTCACTCTTCTCAGCCTTCTAAGTTTGTCTTCTTTGTCTTTCCCTTCTTTTCATTTTAGTAGCTAATGATAATAATAGCTGTCATCTATGTAGTTCCTTAAAGTTCAAAAAGTACTTAACATCCATTATCTCATTTGATGCTCACAAAAAACCTGTGAAGTGGTTAACCACAGGTATGTTACAAGGAAGGAAATTTGGGCACCAAGAGATGTCAAATTTAAGCAATTTGAATTACCCATTTAACCAAAAGGTTAAATGACTTGCCCATGGTTATTGAGTTAGTAAGAGTTATTGATTCCCAAAAGTAGACTCAGACCTAAAGTTCTCCTGACTTCAAATCCAACATTTTCTCTACTATGACATGTTGCCTCTCCTGTAAATTCTACACATTCATTGTCTTTCAAATATACCCTTCTTCATTCCCAACATGACCATCATAATTCAGGTACTCATTACTTTTGGCCTGAATTATTTTAATAGTCTGCTAAGGGTCTCCCAAATAGAATTAAAAAAAATTACTGTTTTCAAATTGTCTGTACTACTTCTCTTCATAAGAGATGAATAGCTGAAATAGTCATCTTTGCCACTTTTACCCTTTACCCATTTCTCTGCAATATCTAATCACCAAGGCCTGTTCTGTTTTCAAAATCTTCCAAATCTGTTACTTCCTTTTCTTTCCATTGTAATCCAGTCCCTACTTCCCTTTTTAAATACTATGGTAACTTGCTAAGTGAACTGCCTGCTTTTAATGCGATGTCATATGAAGAGTGAATTGAGAGAGGAAGGTAAGGTTTTCCTAAATCACAGATATACCGTATAATTGTCTGCTCAGAAATATTCAAATATTCCTTATTGCTTCTTAGATAAGATAAAGTCCAAACTTAGCCTGGCACTCAAAGCCCTCTACCATCTGTCTCCAAACTATTTTTTTGGTCTTTTCTACTTTATTATCATATCTATCTGTGCTCCAGCTGCAGAATACTCACTGCTCTCCAAATGAGCCCTATGATTTCCTGATTGTATCATTGCCTTGACATTCCCTTTTCCTAGAATGTTCTCTATCCTTTCATCAGTGTCTGGCTCAAATGTTATCATCTTCATTATGACTTGCCTACTTTCCCTACTTCTTCCCCATCTGTACCTAAAGCTAGAAATAAGCTTTTTTTACTCTCAGCTACCATAATAATTTATATGTCTTATGATACTTTCTACATTTGACCATAGCTGATTATAATTATTTAGGCATGCCTCTTAAGTCTTCTACTAGACAGTAAACTCTGAGTTTTTTGGTAGTCTTTGCAATATCTTGGCACATAATCTTGTAAGAAGTAGAGACTCAGTGCTTCAGTGTCTCCACAGATATGGGTACTCACTTTTCCCCATTAGTAAAAATTAAACCAACGTTAGATGGCTCATTTTGTTTGTTTCTTGCCCTACAGAAAAACTCCTACATAAATTATTTATCTAACACACTTGAGGTTTTTAACATTTAGTCGCTCAAAAATGTGAAATTAATTAATCTAATTCAATTTCTTCTGGATACCCTTAATTCCTCCCTTTTGAATCTGAAAGATTGAAGGCAGTATATATCTAAAAAATATTTTACTGAAAATCTTCTATAAAAAAAGTGTAATTTCTGTTTCCCTTTTCTCACAGGACTCAAAAACAACTGGAAACTTAGCTATGAAACCATGCAATTTGATTTTTAAAAGGACTTCAGAGATTGAGTACAATAATCACGTTACAGATAAACTAAGGTGCAGTTTATTACTCAAATTACTTAGTGAGAGTTGGCATTAAAATAGAGGTCTTTAATGAAAAAAAAGAGTTATTGATGAAAATGTTGAACAGCATAGGACCAACGAAATATCCCTAGGAACTCTACTATGGACTTCCCTGCAAGTGGAAATTCACTTATGAATTAACTTTAGGAGTTTAGTCTTTCAATTATCTCCAAATTCATTCAACTGTACATACTATCAGTTTCCTCACACTGGATCACACATCTAGAGATGGAAAGAACTTCTGAGTCCTTCTGTTCTAATCCTCTCATTTTACACATGAATAACTGAGACCCAGGGTGGTGGTGACCTGATGCAGGTCAAACAGAAAATAATTGTCAAAAGTGAGGTGTTTCTTCTGAGCTTGTGCTTTTTCTATTTTCACATACTATCTCTTCTATCTTCTGCTTGAAGGTAGCATGAAAAAGTACATATTTTTTTATGGATAATTTTAATTTTTAATGACTAGAGAATTCTTTCGAGCTTTATGTCTAGTGACCATATGAAAAAGGTAATACCGTGTTTCCCCGATAATAAGACACTGTCTTATTAATTTTTTTGGACAGAAAAACACCAGAGGGCTTATTTTCAGGGGAGGGCTTATTTTAATGAACATTGACAGCAATTTTAATAAACAGGTAAATGTGAACAAAAAAAATGTACCTTTATTCAATAAGCAAATCACTGGGGAAGACCAGGATAACGCGTTCACTGCTGCAGCTCTGATTGGATGCAGCTTGGAGCGCGGAATGCGTTTCATGGGGGAGAGGGGGGGACGGCGCATACAGAGGGTACCGTAATGTAGTGTGTAGCGCAGGGGATCACCTTCACTACAGTAGCAATCTCAATAGGGCTTATTTTCGGGGGAGGGCTTATTTTAGAAGAATCTTACACAGTAAGGGGAGGGCTTATTTTCGGGATAGGTCTTATTATCGGGGAAACATGGTAGGTTTAAAACGACATGATCTTTTTTTTTTTTTTTGGTGAAACTATGCTGTTTTTTAGTGATCGCCACTTCCCTTTCTAAAATCTCACATACCATGCCTTTAATCACAGGTTAAATAATTTTCCCAAGGCTAGAAGTCAAATTCTCTGGTCTATAATTTTACAGAATTCATTCTCTTATCTTTTTTTGAAAATTGGGACATCTTCCCTTCTTTCATTTTCCATGATGTTTAAAAAAGATTACAAGTAACAGCATAGGAAGCACGTATGTTTCAGCCAGCTCTTTCAGTTAGGATGTATTTCTTATGGGTATGATGTCTTGAACTGATTAAGGAAAGCTGGATCTCTTAATATCTTCTCATGAATCTTGAATTGTAACTCATCAACTATTTTTTTTCTTTCCTGAAAATATAAACAAAGTAACAAACACTCCAGTCTTGTTATCAGTGAAAGATTTCTCACCATGTCCAGTGAAATAATAGATCTAGACCTAGATATGTCCATTTTCTTTACCTCATATGGTAACATCTCAAGGCCTGGCCTGTTCTGTGCTGCTAAAGGGAACATGAATTTGGAGATTTGGGATACTGGTGAAATGGCAAGCAAAGAAGTACTTAGCACCTTGTTTCAGCTACTTAAGTATTTAGCACCTTGTTTGAGTCCCTTGTGATTTGAAGATGGGAGGAACTCGCTGACACAACAGGACAGGTGGGACAGGAAGTAGAACCACCATATAAAAGGATGAGCACAAGCTGGGACTGAGCAGAACTGAGGAGATCACTTGTGGTGGCCAGCATTCTGTTTGTCTGTTCTGTCTGTGTTGATTTGTTTTTGTTACTTTGTCAGAAACATTCTGTCTGTTGTTTGTGTTACTTTGTAAGGTCTGTCTACTGATAGAGGATGTTGCTGTTATTACAAAAGCCCTGGGACCTTACTGCTGGTTCAGAAGCTCTGAAAGAACATTTTCTTGCTGTCTGTTTACAGAAGTCCCGGGAGGAGGGTTTTACTGATATTTTCAGAGGCCCTGGGACTATACTGATGATTTGTGTTGAGTTCTCAGACCTTGTTTGTAGATCTGTGTTGATTTCACAGGCAGAAAGTGAATTGATGATGGTGCCGGCAATGTGCATGAATGTTGTATTGGCTCCGTTAAGCTTTGTCTTCCCAGAAACAGGAACTGCAAAGGACTTAAGGTGGACTGATCACTATTAACTTCAATATGGAATGGGAACTGGATGAGGAACCGGACAAGAAGCTAAGAGCTGCCTACCTGTGAATCCAGGTGACAGTTGGGTGAACTCAGGCAAGAGCTAGGACCATGGAAGAGGAACTATGGAATCTGGGAACCATCCTCAAGCCAAGATGAAAGGACTTCTCCTTGGGTACTTAGTGCTGACTGACAAGATCATTATTTACTGTGACCTAGGGGTGGGAGAACTTTGTACTTTGTACCTTGTACCCCTTAAGGATGATTGAGTTAAGGATGATTGGAAGCTAGTCTCCAATCAGGAAGAAAGAAGACTTTCTGACTGAGAAAGAGATTAGGACACTTGTGATCTAGAGGTGGGAGACCTTTGTATTTTGTATCCGGAATGATAGTTTTTGTTTAAAACTATGTAGCCACTTTAGTGATAAGTTGTTATGTTATATCATTGTGAATGCTGTACTTTGGTTTCTGTGAATGTTTTGCTTTAGTTTACTACTGAATAAATAGAGAGTTCATTATACTATGTGATCAGAACCTTAAAGCTATTTACATTATTATTAAGCAGCACTCTGGAGAGCTGCTTGTGCTTGGCTTTACACCTGGCAAATATGAAAAAGTAAAAAATGCATTCCTTTTATTTCTTCTATAAATATCTTTCCCCTTACCCTGCTCCCCCATCCCTCATCTCATAGACTGTACAAAATAGTTCTTATTACCAAGTGTAGTTACCTTCCATGGAACTATGAAAACACCTTATGGAGTTTCGTACCTAATTTGTGACTATGTATTTGTGACCCAGTCCAGTATCCATGGGCCTATTTCTTTATTCCTAGTTAGCGTTGCCTCCTTGAAAATAGTATATTGTTTCTTATCTGGGGAGAAGGACTTTAAATACCACCTGAATTGCTGCTCAAGGCAATGTGATATAGTGGTAAGAGTGATGGATTTGGAATAAGAGATATGGCTTCAAATATCACTTCTGCTACTATATACTTATATAAACCTGGGCAAATCACTGAACCTCTTTGGTTTTCAGTTTTCTAATCTATAAAAGGAGATTGTTGCACTAAATGATTGCTAAGGTCCCTTTAAGCTCTAAATCCTATTATCTTAGGCTGGTCTCTAATGCATTAGTAACATCTGGCCCATGCTGACCATCCCGCCCATCATCTGAGTATAGCTTTCAGAGAAAATCCTTTATGTTCATGTTTTAATGGCTTATATTTATTACTTTAGCCTCCTCCATGACCTTTTCCTATCATGTCCACCCATTTCTCATGGTTAACATTCTTCTCAGCAATGGCCATGCCCTTAGGCTGTTATTTTGGTACTAGAATATCCAGGGCCCAATTCATCTCCCAAGTGACTTATTGCCTGAAAAATAACTTGTAATCAGAGGTTATTCAAAATCCCACCTCCTACATTTGTTCTTCAGGCAGTTCTTAGCACTTGTCTTTGAACTGGCCCAATCAGCATACCGATGGATGATTCAGAATTTACTAGAAGGCAGTTGACACCTTGCTCCCTTTCTTCCAACCCCTGGATCTAGAGCTAGCACAAGACTAGTACAATAATGACTTTTTTCTTCTGGATGCAACTGCTGAATATTCACAAGGAACCACCAAGCTATTCTATTTCTGTGCTCCTAAATTTGATAATTGATGATGATAGAAACATGTAGAAACTCATCATCACCAATCAACAAGCATTCATTGAGGCCTTCCTGTGTGACATAAATATAGTAGGGGCTGAGGATTAAAAACAAGAAAACAGTCTTTATCATTTTTTATCATCCTATCAGAGAACAGTATCAAGTTCAAAATGTACTACCTGTACAAAAGGAGGGGGGGCCCTTCCTCCACTTTTCCTATAATGATAGTGTACCCAATATGCCACTGATGATAAATATCATACCAAACAAATTAAATAGCTCCAAACTATTTGTGATTCTCTATGTATGTGATCAAAACCTAATGATTTATTACTTCATCTTAATTTGCAACCCACCAAATCCATTCCTAACCAAATTGTGCCTGAAAAAAATTCAAATTAATTGAGTTAAAGATTGAAATGTAAGGGGCGGCCAGGTGGCTCAGCGAGTCAGAGCACTGGCTCCAGTGTCAGGATGACCTGGGGATCAAATCCGGGCTCAGATACTTAGCACCACACCCAGAAATAACTGGCTGTGTAACCTTGAGCAAGTTACTTAACCCCAATTGCTTTAAAAAAAAATAAAAAAGGATTGAAATGTAGAAAAAAGATTAGAAAATATTTTGGCATTTGCCAAGTCATCCTCTCTCTTGAAAGCAAGGTTATCCTTTGGTTTATTGTGAAAAGAGAAATTCTTCATACAAATTCTTATCATGACACAATAAATTTACCAAACCCATGTAGCCCTTCACCACAACTTATTCAGGGGCTAAAATGTTTCATTCTTTCATGTCCAGGTATATGAGAATCTCTTCTAGTTGAAACATTACAATTCAAAAATCAATTCTCTACCCTACTGTTAGGCATATTCCTTAAGGACGTCACAGACAAAAAGAAATGACCTAAACATATAAAAATATTTTAAACATTTTTTCTGGTGGTAGCAAAAATCTGGAAATAAATTACATGCCCATCAACTGGGAAAAAGTTAAAAAAATTTTGGTACATGGATGTAATGGAATATTATTGCCCTATAAAAATAATGAAAATGAAACAGAGAAATGTGGTAAGACTTATATGAACTGATAGAGAGTAATGTAAGCAGAACCAGGAAAACAATATGCACAATGAGTACAATAATGTAAATGGAAAGACGACCCCTTCAAAAAAAGAAATAAAATTGAATACTATATAGTTAAGAAGCCTAAAAGAGGAAATGAGGAAATGTACTTCCCTTCCTTTAACACAAAGGTAGGACATTAATTATGACTTCGCAATGTTATACATGCAGTCAGATATAGTCAATGTGTTACTAGCTTTATGGAATTGTTTTTGTTCCTCTTTATTTTAATTTTTTGTTACAAGTAATGATTTTTGGGCAGGGCAAGAGAGAAGGCATATATTAAAAAGCACATATGATAGAAAAATCAAAGATATCAATAAAATGGGAGAAAATAACACAAATGTTGAGAACTGAAAGGATGATGATCCGTGCAGGCAACAATTATAGACTGGTCTTTCTAAAATTTTGGTTGGCACTTAAATTTCGGAAGTTCAATGTTGTTCAATTAAAGTAAGAGTACTTTTTTGAACTAAAAACCAATTCCCTAATTACCTAATTCATAGGACCAATTTAGGTTTATCATCTTTTCTTTTTTATGCTTGCAGCTAAAAAAATAACTCCTAACATTCTGTTGCTTATCCAACCACAGATTCTACTAACCTGATCTCCAGCAGATTGGTGAAAGCTCACTTATCTAGCTTGTTTCAGTTACCTGGCCAAGCCATCTTTCTGCTATGCTGTCATAAACATACCCTTCTCATACCACTTTACATCTCTTGTTCTGGGAATAGTAATCAAATCAATACTAGTACTGCTTTTGAAGATGGTTCACCATTCATTTGCTCTATGACTTCACTTACCATCCTTGTGACTTTGCCCTTTTCTGGCTATGATTTGCTCTATATATGTTGTTTCTTTCTATTAGAATGAGAGCTCCTTTGAGGGAAAGGACTATCTTCCTTTTGTATTTGCATCTCCAGAGCTCAGTAAAATTTCTAGCACAAAGTAATTACTTAATATACTATTTCTTCATTCATTTATTCACTCTTAAACCTGTTAGTTTCACGAATTATTTTTTCCTTTTACACAATGAAAATATCAGTTTTTACCTTTACACAGGGAGCAGAAAATCTGACATTTTAAAAAAATCTAAATTTTTAAAATCTTGAACTTTACAAACACCTCTCTCCTCCACCCCAAAAGCATTTTCATGTACAAAGTAGAGCACACAGAAAGGATTATATATGAAATTGAGAATGTCTATTCCATGTTGTTTGTAAAACTATATGTATGTATACATACATATACACATACATATATATTTTTTCTTTCAGCATGTTACTTTCAAACTGTTCTGTTTGTGCTTCTTTTGAACCTCCTTTTGTTTCCTTCTGTGGAATATATGTGTGTGTGTGTGTGTGTGTGTGTGTGTGTGTACATACATACATACAAACAATTTCAACAGCCCTCTTTCTTCTTTTCTGAGAGAGCACCACTATGGCTAGTTCTCTTATTTTACCCTACCCCCCAATTGAAAATGAAGACAAAAACCTTTGTAACAAATAAGCAGTCAGGAAAAAAAATCCATACAGTGTCATCTGAAAACATATGTCTCTTTTTATGGATCAGGAAAATTTTGGTACTATTTTGAAAACACATACTAATAAAGGTCTCTTTTCTTACATCCATTGCTGACCAACTATCTTCCTAAAACTACAGCAGTTGACAAAGAACTGTCTCCTATTTTGTCAAAGGCACTGTCACATTTTGGGAAAATAAAATTCTGACTGATCTGCAGATCAAGTTCAGACCCCTTGGTCCAGTGCCTGAAGGTCCACCGTTGATTAGCCTCAACATACTATCTTTCATTACTTTCTTCTTTAGTTTCTATAGGTTGTTCCAGGTGCCTTTGTGATTTACATCATAGACTCACCATCTGATGCAGGGACACTGTTCTCCTTGCTGTTTTTGAACAAGGTTCTCCACCTCCCAAATTGGGCCATTTTTATTGGCCTCATGCCTGGAATGCTCTCCCTCCTCATCTCCACCTCTTGGCTTTCTTCAAGGCCCAGCTGAAATTTTACCTTCTAAATGGAGCCTTTCCCAACCCATCTTAATTCTAGTACCTTCCCTCTGTTGATTATTTCCAATTTGTCCTGTATACAGTTTGTTTGTACATTGTTTGGATGTTGTCTTCTCCATTCCATTGAGAGTTCTTTGAGGGAAGGAACTATCTCTTACCCATCTTTATGTCCCTAGCACTTAGCACAGTGCCTGGCACATAGTAGCCACTTAGTAAATATTTATTGACTGGCTAACTTCAACTTTGTCTCTGCTAAAAAAAAGTATGGTCCTTTCTCTGAACTAAATTGCTCCTTTGTACACTAGGGCACATATATTTAAATAGAAGACTCAAACAATTGTGTCAATATCTATCTATCTATCTATCATCTATCTATCTATCTATCTATCTATCTATCTATCTATCTATCTATCTATCTATCTATCTATTAATATAGATTTAACTTAAAACCACAAAAATTTACAAAGGAATTATTTACCCAAGAGAGGAAAGAAAGTAACTTGAAAAAATAAATGTAGTTTTTGCTCTGGTATGATAAATTTGGCCAATTTTCCCAAATCAATGCAAATCTCTCAGAAACTATGAAAAATAACTTATTTCATTAGGAAAACACTTTCTTGTCTCAGGACTGTATGGGTTCCTTGCAGTCATAATTTCCTTTACATATTTTTTTACTCTTGCACTTGGATTGGTGAGACTTTGATCTTCTGAGTTTGGTAGTTACAAAATTTGGTTTTGTATTGCTGTTCAGTTGTCTCAGTCGGGTTCTATTCTTCATGACCCCTTTTGGAGTTTTATTAGTAAAGATACTGGAGGGATTTGCCATTTCTTTCTCCAGCTTATTTTACAGATGAGAAAATTGAGGCAAACAGGGCTAAGTGACTTGCCCAGGGTCACACAGCTGGTAAGTGTCTGAGTCTGGATTTGAACTCAGGTCCTTCTGACTCCAAGGCCTGGCACTCTATCTGTTGTGCTACCTACCTGCCCCATTTTTGGATAAAGTGTTGTAAGGGTTATGGGATTTAAAGATCTTCCATGCCCCATTGGACCTGCTGATGTATCAGGAAGGGGTGGGGCAAGAGGAAGCAGAAGCCAAGCTAGAGTTCCTGCAGTGACTGGCAGTGGCGGCCACAGCGGCAGCAGCAGAGGCAGCAGCAGTGGTAGTGGTAGTGCTGAGGTGGAGGTGGAGGTGCAAACCCCTTTTTGAGCCAGCCAGAATTTCTGCTAAGGACTCCTGCTGAGGACTGCCAGGGGCGGGAGCTGCTAGGAGCATGCTTCCTGGATGCTGAGTAGTTGCTGTGAGTGGGGAGAGGAAGACCTTTGCCTGAGGTAGCCTGTTCTGTTTTAAAGGCTTGAGAATGTGGGTGTGTAGCAGCAATCACCCCAAGGGTCCTCGGGGTGTGCTGCCACCACAGGTCCTTGGATCTGCTTTGATAAAGGAAAGCAACTCAAAATGGGTTAACAAGCTTACTTTAATCAGTCAGATATGTATCGTTTACCTCGTTCAGGGGAAAAGGTCTGCCCCCCCCAACTTCAGAATATACAGACAGAATTATCAAGACAGAAACAGATCAAGTACACAGCTTTCCAAACTGTGCAACCATTACATCCATACCAAACAACATCTGGGTTTCAAAGCCAGGGGGCTCTGGACAACGGCTAGCCCAGAGTTTCATCAAATCACAGAACACTTCTCAAAGTGAGCCCCAAAACAAAGCCTCAAATCAGGGTTTATATACCCTTCTCCTGGCTCAGAGAATGTAACAACCTTATTGACCCACTGGCCAATCAAGAAGTATCTGCTGAAAAACAAGCCTCCCACCCCAGGCTCCAGGTGCACTTTAGCCTAGGGGCAGGGAAGATCTTCAAAATGTACATTCCCATTACAGGGTGCTTTCTACTTTATCTACCTGTGCCAATTTCATAACTACTCTGATGGCTTTGACTTTCTGGTTTGGGGACTTAGTCATTTGGTATTTTAATAAATGTTCTCTCTTTATCCCCCATATAGCAAGACTGATATATTTTGTGATTGATAACTACATCAGCATATCTGTAATTTCCGTAGGCATTGTGAATATTGCATTGCTGATACAAGTGTCATTGGCATAAGGGACCTGAATAGAATAGAGAGTGTTACCAGTAAAAGATTGTACATACAAAAAGGCCCAAAAGGTATCATCAAGGTGTTAGAGAACCAGAAAAGGAGATGGGCTAGTAATGCAAAGTGGTCAAAAGTTTGGTACACATATCAAAGAAGACACCTGTACACATATTAAGTGAACTCTCTCTTTGCAGAAATTAGGGTAGGAAATATTCAAGTTCAAGAAGGTGTGGTTAGATTGTGATTTACATCAATGGTGTCAAATAAAATGGGGACTATTAACCACATGTAAGAATCCCTGTAGGCTTCATATTGACTTAGAAAGTCACACATTTTTACATACATACATATATGTCTGTCTGTCTGTCTGTCTGTCTGTCTCTCTCTCTCTCTTTCTCTCTCTCTCTCTCTCTCTCTATATATATATATATATATATATATATATATATATATGTAAAATGAATAAGTAGGCTTAAGGGCTCCCAGAGTCCCTTCCACCAGATAGAATATACACAATAAAATCGGATAGAAAATACATTTTACTCTGGTTCAGGCCTCAGGCCTCACTCACAATTGTTGTAGCCCACTTATATTCTTTGAGCTGCATATTTGATGCCTCTTATTGACATCATTGCAAGGCATCCTCACATCAATGAGATCTCAGATCCGTTGCATAAGTGAAATGGAAATTTTGCTCTGTGTCCTAATTGGCATTCCAATTATGTCTAATCAGCTTAAGGACTTCCAACAGGTTTCAAAGTTTTTCTCAAATCTTACCATTCTGTGTCTTTAGTTAGACATTGAGATTTTCTAGACTATCATGTCTCAATATTAGGAAATAACCCCTGCCAAGCTATCTGAACTATGCCTGTTCAGTTTCTAATTATCCAGAGATCACTAAGATATGATCACTGACTTAGGAGTACTTGCTGCCACTTATTTCCATTCTGTCCCCCTTATTTATTCTGTTGGAGTTCAAAGATTGTTGCCCATAGGACTTCTTTCCTTTTCTTTATAGGATTTATTCTTAGTATGATCTTTAGTCTATTACAAAAGCTTTGAGCTCACACAGATCTCCTGCTTCAATTATGAAGGCTTCTCTCATTAATACTGCTTTTTGACTTATGCCAGAAGGTTCTTCTGGGAATATCAGAATCTAGTTAATGTTTCTTAAGGTCCCGAAGCGCCCTGAGTTAGCATAAAAACATCAGGTTTCCAAGGCATGTGTAATATCAATATTGCGTGATATTGTCCCAGTGAGTAATATTATGTGAATGGTGACATGGAATAACCATCTATCAAATAACACAATATATCTATTTCACATCTCATGTGGGGAGTGTCAATACCTACTCACCTCAACCTGCCTTCACTCTGGTAGGTATAGAATCCCAAAGACTGATGAAATGGCGTAATTAGTTACAAATTCCCAGCATCCAATTAAAGACAGGAAATCATAGGATATGAGAAAAATCTACCTGTCTTCTGCCAGAGGAATGATGGAATTAAAATGACCAATATTTGTTTTGCTGGATTATGGATATTTATTGTGAAGAATTTTTTTATTGTTTAATGGGGTGAGAGAGAAGAAATTAATATCTATAAATTTTTAAAAATTAAATTTATAAAAGAAAAAATGTTATTTGTTCTCTTGCATTTCACACTTGCATCTTCTCATCTTGACTATCTCAACAATTTTCTTCTATATACTTTCTTCATCTAATCCAGACTTTGTATCACTGCCAAACTAATCTTCTTAATGTATTGCTATTGCTGCATCATTATTCTATTAAAAATCCTTAGTGGTTCCCTATTGCTTATAGAGTAAAGGTCAAACTCTTTTAACTGATATTAAGAAGACCTCCCAGTCTGGTGGCATTCTGACTTTCAAGTCTAATCTTATACAATTCCTCTACCTATACTCTGCACTCTAACTAAACTAGATTAGCTAGCATTTTCAGTGCAAATTATCAACTTTTCTTATTCCTTCCCTTTGCTTAGTCTTCTCTTTACTCAGAATGGCTTCACTAAGGAGAAGCTTTAATTCTTTCTTATCCTTTAAAATCCAAATGCTACTTCCTCCAGGAAGGCTTCCTTGATCCTGACTCTCTTGCCCCATAATAACCTCTTTTTAGATCCTCTTGGTAACTCAAGCAGACTGTGTACTTTGTACTTTAAAAATTAATTATAACCAAAGGCAATTCTTGGCTTTTTTCTCAACCCATTCTCTTCCCTGGGAAGACGGTGACTCAGAATCATTGAAAACATAATAGACTCCTTGAAAAGGCAATAGACTCAAAATTGACTGCCAGGGAACACTAATAAGCACAACCCCCTGGGCCTAAATCTGAGCCTGCTCCAGTAAGGATAATTGAGAACCAACCTCCAAAAATGCTATTTATGTCTCAACAGTATAGTCCTTGTAGTGAAAAAACCCTGCCCTCCCAATGGCAGCAGGGAGGGAAATGAGAATATATTGATGATAGGACATACAACATGCAGGGGTCTCAGAGGTCATCTGGACCATGTGAACTTCATTTAGACAGTGAAAGAAGGGAAGGGGAAGGAAGGGAATAAGCATTTATAGAGCCACTCTACATTTCTACATTCCATGCTAAGGACTTCCCCCCACCCCCTCCCTTAAACATATATTATTGCATTTGAACCTCACAACAATCCTGGGAAGTAGGTGCTATTATCATCATCATTTTACTGTTGACTTTGTCAGCATCCATGGTTTCCATTATTATCACTATATATTGTTATTCAGCTAGCTGTTCAGTCAATTCTTAGTGACCCTGTGGCTTGTACTATCCAGGAGGTTTTCTTGGCAAGGATATTGGAGTGATTTACCATTTCCTTCACCAGAAGCAAACAGAGGTGAAGAGACTTGCCACTATCATCCGGATATTAAGTGTCTGAGACTGGATCTGAACTATGGTCTTCCTGACTCCAGACCCACCTCTCTATCCACTGTGCCACCAGCTGCCAGCTGCCTCAAAGTAAATTGATTTACCTAAGATCATACAGTTAATAAGCAACAAAGTCTTTTTTTTAAGTACCAAAGATTATATGAGTGCTAGAATCAGTCAGACAGTCCCAGATTCAAATCCTCCATTGGATACTTGTTAGTTGTGTAACTCTAAGCTAACAGCTTCATGTATAAAATGACTATAGCAAAAGCACCTACTTCATAGGTTTGGATGATAGGTTCACTGGTGGAAGGGACTTTGGGAACCTTTGAGCCTACTTGTTCATTTTACAGATTAGGAAACTGAATTAGAGAGAAATTAAATTATTTACTCAGGGTCACACAGCTATGCAGCATCAGAGGTGGGATTTAAACTCAGGTCTCCATGACTTTAAGTCCACAACCATTTTGAGGTTCAAATAGTAAAC
Source organism: Petaurus breviceps papuanus (assembly GCF_028583685.1). Lineage (NCBI taxonomy): Eukaryota > Metazoa > Chordata > Mammalia > Diprotodontia > Petauridae > Petaurus > Petaurus breviceps. The sequence continues at coordinate 56,490,265 of NW_027187460.1, read as the reverse complement.
ACACAGTTTGTAAACTCTATGTAAATGTAAGCTTATCATGACTTTTCCCACTACATTATACCACTTCTCATACTGTTTATCATGCTGTGTTTTCATGTGAAAATAAGATAAAAACCTGAGGTCATGACTTTTTATGATATCCAAATGTAACTGGGCTTTGACACATGTCCAGATTACCTAAGATGAAGGCATCCATGTAGGAGACACCTATACTTCTGGGAGAAGACCACGTGGATTGTCTTGCCATGTGCTTGGGAGCAGTCTGTTTTCATTGACTGAATAGCCTGACTTCAAAAGTTCTGGACTGAGATATAGTTGTTCTATCTTTCTGGTGGCATTCGGATTTACAAGGGTGCCATAAAGTAAGCTGGGGGGTTGGGAGTGGGAAGAAAAGGCCCAGGGCCTCTTTCCATTCCCCTTAGACCTTGTGGCTCTGAAAAATGAGTTTGGCGTTTTATTCTTGTTTCATTTTTCTTTCTCAGTTCTGGGTGTATGGAGTGTACTTCCCAACTCAGGAAACTGAGTCATGATGTTCTTAGAGTCCAGGATTACAGACCAGATGTTACTGCCAGCCCAGCAGGAAGCCCTGAGAAACAGAGTCCAAGGATCCACATCCCGGAGGACTTGGAGGACACGATGGGACTAATGTGGTGGAATTGAGTTAAGCTGTGAACTTGAGCCCCTTCCCATCTCAGAGACAAAGGTAACATAGAGGATTCTATGCTTCTGAGGAAGGAAATGTATGTTTGTTGGCTTTTTTTCTGGCTATATCTGTGATGTAAATATTTCTTTGTGGAAGCTAAAATCTGATTGTTATAAGTAATTAAATGGAATTTAAGAGCTTAGATCACTAAAACTGGGGAACATAATTGGTTGGGGCTTGAGTCAATGGCAGAGAAGGGGTCAATTAATCAGGTTCCTAAGCATACTAGAACTACCCTGGGGGGAAAGGGTGAAACATAACAGATCTGGTTTTCAAGCAGCAAAGGCCAGAAAAAGGACTGTTACACATAAATGATTCAAATCAAGTTAAGACAAAGGAAATTATCCAGTTCCCCAGTGTCCATTGGATTTTGGATGTGCTCATTATTTTAGCTGGGCCAGTTATTGGGTTTTTAGAACCATACAGGGTTCAGAAAAAGAGAGCTGTTTAGTCAGCAGTGGTAATGATCAGAATGGGGACCTAGCCATAGAGGTCAGTAGGGCCAGACATTTTTTATTAACCAGGGGCTGAGAAGTAACATAATTTTCTTTAGGAAGATAAACCATATTAGAGAAGATAAAACAAGATAAAAGTGAAAAAAAAATTTTAGTGGGGCAAGATTGTAGAGATCTTTAGATAAGAGGGAAGTAAGCCCTGAATCTGGGAAGTGTGTTAGAAGATGTATGTATATATATAAATATGTGGATAGAAGTTAGAAATAGTTTTGCTTTAAAATAGTGAAAAATCATTTGTACCTAGGAGTAAAGAATTAGGTGGGGAGAGAATTGTCACCAGGCAATGGCCAATGAGTCAAGGTTATGGTGTCCTAGGCTTTGGACTTTTGCTCCCATAACTGAGGGTTAGAAAAACAGATTAAAGAGGTCTGAGGCAGGTCCAGCTGCAAGCCCAGCATTCATGGTAATAAAAAAACAAACATCTGGATTTAGGGGACCAGTCCTTCTTTCTGTAGGTTTTCTCTTCTCTACTTTTTTCTCCTGCTTCAAATTCCTTCCCTGGCTCTTCTCTTCCTTGCTAAAATCTCCAGTTCTTTGGTTAATTGGCACCTGTGAGCAAAAGTGGGAAACCAGTAAGCCAATCTCACAGGCCTGAGAAAAACCACATCCTAAGCTAAATACATGGTCCTTTTGCAAAGGTCCAGGAGCCCTGCTCTGTGAGATGACAGATGTGCCATCCTGAAATAGGAGGAGGGGGGAGAGCCTGGCATTACCTGGGTAATAGGTCTAGAGGGTGCAACTTCCCATATTCCATGATTCTTTTTTAACCTCTTGCCTAGGACTCTTGATCACCTCATGGCATGGCATGATAGAAAGAACTCCAAATTTGGAGTTTTAGTATTTGAATTCTAATTCTTACTCTGCCACTTACCATCTGGGTACAAATTTTGGCTCTCTCACTTCCTACCTAAATGACATTAAGTGACAAACTCTTTGGACCTCAGTTTCCCCATCTGTAAAATGAAAGCTAGATGACTTCTAAGTTCCCTTTCAATGCTAGATCTATGATCTCATGATCACCCAAGACCTAAACTCCCTTACTGGCTAGGTGGGAGATATATTCAGCATTCATGGAAACATGCTTGTCTTTTGTGTACCCTTGTCTCCTCTTCTCTTGCTTTGAAATGATAAAATTAGATAATATATAGTAAGCTCTTGGCAAACTTTGAAGCACCATATAAATGCTAGCTATCATCAACATCATCCTCACCACAACTACCATCATCATCATTGCTTTCCCTCACTTCATTTCTGTAAGGATCTCAAATTAAGCTACTTTCTCTCTGTGAGTTAAAAAGTAATAAAAAAGAGGCCCATTATTTTTAGGAGGAGTATTTAGTTTTGCAGTTTTGTGGACATTACTATGTAGCCCAAAGCTACTACTGTGGACTTTGATATCACAAGTGAGTCAACTCTTGTTATCACAACTGAGCTAACGTTAAGGATAAAATCAGGTAGAAGGACAGGCAGGAGGGATGAGAGAGCCAGGTTAATCATAAACAATTCATTTCCCAGAAGTCTGGAGGGGGAGAAGAGCATCAAATTTTCTTTTCTACCTTTCTTCTAGTGTTTATGTTTGAATAGGTGCTTCTGAGAATCAGGTAAAGAACAATTTCAGCTTATCTTTATAAATATGCAGCTCTATCAGTCGGGTGGTAAGCAGGTCATTTCCCTTTGCTAATGACTTTCAATATTGGTCTATTACATTCTATAAGCACTTTCCCTTTCATGATTTCATGTATTCTTCAGCTCTTTGGGCCATCAAAACTTCTTACTATAGTCATAAAGTGCATCAGTTAAATGAGCCCTGAGTCTTCTCTGTATTTTCTCACCCACATTTCCCATCTGTTGTCAACTGTCAACATCTCTTATGTCAGAGCCATCTTATATAGGGTTAATTGCTGCTACTGAGACTACTAAACCTGGGATGCATTATATATATATATATATATATATATACATATATATGTATATGTATATATGTGTGCGTGTGTGTATATGTATTGCTCACAACTGTTCTTATGAGCTTTCCTACAAAATAATGACTTAAAAAAGAATACTTAATGTAAAACCTTGATGGCAATCAACAGTTATCCTGGTTATTGACTGAGGTGCTCAGGACACATCATAGATTACATGATATAGGAGATAGGACATTGGGCTTGAAATTAGGAAGACCTGGATTCAAGTCTTGAGACTTTTCTAGCTATGTGACCTGGGAAGTTACCCAGCTGCTCTAGATAAAGTTTGCTCATCTACAAAATAGAGATAATGATAACACTTACCTTTCATGACCTTTGGGAGCATTGAAGAAAATAACTTATGGAAAGGCTTTGCAAACCTGAAAACTTATCAAAGATGTGCCTCTCCCTTAGCTCTTCCTACTGCTTACAGACATGCCCATGTCCACTCCGTACTCAAAAAGCCTTCCCATGATCCTTCTGTCTCTGTTCACTGTAATTATTTATTTCTTCTGTCTTTTCTGGTTAAACTCATTGAGAAGGTCTTCTATAATACATGCATCTACTTCATCTCCTCTCATAATCTTAAACCCATACAACATAGCTTCTGATCTCATCATTCCCCTAAAACTACTTTCTCTGGAGTTATTTCCTAATTGCCAAATCTGATCTTTTCTCAATTCTCACTCATCTTGACCTCTCTTCAACCTTTGATACTATTGCCCCCTTTTCCTTGACACTCTCTCCTCTCTAGGTTTTCTGGATAACACTGTCTTCTGGTTCTCTTCATGTCTGAGTTTCTGTTCCTTCAGAGTTTCCTTTCCTGGATCCTCATCTGTTCACATCCACTAATTGTTGGTATCCCACAGGGCTCTGTTCTGGGGCCACTTTATCTTCTCCTATATTCTACTCGGTGGGCTCATTAGCTTTAATTATCATGTGCTGATGATTCTTAAATTTGTCTATCCAGCCCCAATCTCTCTGCTAACTTTCAGAAATCTTGAACTGGATGTCCAGCATATATCTTAAACTTAACATGTCCATAACTGAACTCATCCTTCCCTCTAAACCCTCCTCTCCTTCCTATTACTGTATAGGACAATAAAAATGATATGGGTGATGTCTTTTGATTTTTGCATAAATTGGATTTAAGTGAGGTAGAGTTGCAAGAAGTTGGCCTCATTTTCTCTTCCAGAGTCATTGGAGTCCAGTGGCAAGAGAAAAGTCAAGAAGACTGATGATGGCTAAGGCTGCAGTGTCTTCCATGTTTAACTGAGTTCTCCACAGTGCTTGTTTCAGCCACTTTCATGACTGTTGGAACAATTGCTCACATGTACTCATTCTACCTGGGGAAATCTCCACATGCTTGGATTAGACATCCCACTAACTCCCCTATGGGTTTTAGACCCCTTGGTCACCCTCAACCTGGTTTAGTCCATTTGCTGAAATGACATACCAGGGTGTGGTTGATGAACATCCTATAGCTTCTTGGAGCCACAGGTGAGAGTTGGATGAATCAAATGGATACCAAAGGTGGAAAGCAGCCCTGAAAAGGGCTCAGCACCCTTCACACCAGAAGGATTAGTCTTCCCTTTGGTCTAACAATTAACACCAAGAAAACAGCAGTTCTCCACCAGCCAGCACCACACCATCCGTATGTGGAACCATCTGCTACATCAAATGGAGAAATTTTGAATTTTATGGATAAGTTCACTTACCTTGGCAGCTTACTCTCCAGCACTATACACATGATGAGACTGGTATATGCATTGCCAGAGCTAGATCAGTGTTTGGGAGGCTGTGAAGGAAAGTGTGGGAGAGAAATTTGAGACTACATACCAAACGGAAGGTCTACAGAGTCGTTGTGCTGACCTCATTGTTGTATGCCTATGACATGGACAGTTTACCAGTGCCATGCCAGGAAACTGAGTCACTTCCATTTGAATTGTCTATGGAAGATTCTGAAGATCACCTGGCAGGATAATGTATCAGACACTGAGGACCTATCTAAAGCTAACCTGCCAAAGAGAACAACTCTTGTGACCCAGCCACATTGTTTGATTATACTAAAGAGTATTCTCCATCAAATCTCCATGGCTTGTAAATGGTTTCCTCCCTCCTTGTCCAACAAGAACTTGAACTTTCAGGTTGGGAGCTGGGTCCCTAGAGGGTGATTCACACACCTAATGAGCTCTCATTGGTGTACGTGCCTTCAATATCCCATCTGTATTCATGATTGGAGCAAAGTTTTTTTTTTTTTAAGATGACTTAGTAGAAACAGTAGCCGTAAAACATTTCTCCCATAAACTTGGGGCACTCATTTTCCCCCCTGTTTGTTGTTGTTGTTTTAAGATTGGGTCTATCCATATTTCATCTAGGCTGAAAGTGCAATAGCCACTTATACACCCAATACTACTACTAATGGCCACAGAAGCTTTGACCTGCTCCATTTCTAATCTGGGTCAGTTCTCCCCTCCTTAGGCAACCTAATGGTCTCTTGCTTCTGCAGGATCATCATATTAATGGTAGACACCCAATTACCTTTAGCACCTATATCCCAGGGTTGTTGAGAAGATTAAAGGAGATATATTTGCAAAGCACTTAGCACAGTACCTAGCACACAGTAGGCACTTCAAAATTACTTATTTCTGTCCTTCCTATTGTATCATAGAATTCCAGAACTCCACAATCCCCCAACCTCACCTTCTTATATACCGGGGCTACCATGCCTAGGCACTTTCCCCCACAATTAGGTACAGCATTAGGAAAAATGGGCACAAGTATAGAGTATTCTGGTAGTGAGGCACACACATTATGATATGAATGTAGGCATGACAACTGATACTATTTCTAGTGTCATGTTGGGTTCCACTGCTCCTTTCTGGATTCAGGGTTCATTCTGGATGACTAGCTCATATGATATCTTTGCCCTGCCTATTGCCATGTCTGGTCTCCCTATGTAAAGTCTAATGCTTCCTTAAAGTCAATGAGCCTTTCTTCTCTGTCTGTCTCTGTCTCTGTCTCTGTATCTCTTTTTCTCTCTTCACTCAGGCCATCGCCAAACTTCAGTCATCATCCAGTGGCATCCAGAGTGTTCTCTAATTCTAGCAGAAAACTTTTTTACACTTTGTAAAGGAATAACAGGGTACAGGCATTTCTTTACACTTCATTTAACACATTAACACTTTATTATCTGTTACTAAGTTGACTTCATCAACTGGCCAAAAGTCCTAGATCTGGGAAGAAACTTCAAAATCTCTCCTAGTCTACTCCCGTTGTTTTACAGATAAAGAAACTGAAATCCTAAGAGGTTGTGATTTAATTTCCCCAAGCCTGCACATGTAGAAAGCAGGAGAGATGGATAGAAAGCAGAGAACCCAGGTCCTCTAAACCTAGAGCTGGTGCTTTTTAACCTTACCACACTGCTTCCCTGCAAGGGGAGGAGGGGGATAAGGTTAAGGAAGAGAGTGGGAGGGAGGGATTAATTGATCTAGGGTACCTTGACTGATTCTCCTCTGCCCCTTAAAGTATGAGGGGCCAGTGGTACGTGGAAAATATAATGGAACAAAAGAAGATGTGGATTCAGCGAACAGGACATGAGATGGTCCTATTCTGAAAAGTGATCTTTAGATTCCTTTCTAAAGGTGGTACAGTATTCATCAAAAAAGTCTCTTCTCTGCAGTACTGAAGCCACATTAACCTACACAACTTTTATCCTTTTCTATTCCCACAATGCCTGAAGTGGTGTCTTATATATCAGAGATGTCAGACATGCCCAAGTGGCGTTGCACAGGGTGTTACCTGAACCAGATTAAAATGTAACCAGGAAATATTTAATAAAATATAAAGATAAAATAGAACATTGATATGCTAACATGTGGATGGCAATATCTAGCCCCCAAGGAAGCATTTTTTTGGTTTAGTGGCTTAGTAGCCCATATTCTATGTCAGTTTGACACTATTGGTGTGCAGCACAGTGATTCAAAAAATATTTCTTAGGGGCAGTCAGGTTGTGCAGTGGATAGAGCACTGACCCTGGAGTTAGGAGGACCTGAGTTCAAATCAGACACTTGACACTTATTAGGCATGTGACTCTGGGCAGGTCCCTTATCCTCGTTTGCCTCGCAAATACATATTATATACACATACATGCATATATACATATATATATATACACACACACATAATGTATATATTTTTGTTGCTGTCGATTTGAATTTCATCCAGCAAAATAAGGGAAGAGTTTTTCTCCAGTGGGAATAAGATGTTGGAAAGGCAGAAGGGACTTCACTAGGTCACAAGAGTCAGCAGTTTGGGGATATAGTATCACTATTTTTGTTAATAATCAATTATTGAATTAGGACCAGGACTTTTTCAGAAGTCTGTACATTGTTCAGTCTCTGAAGGGTATTGCTGATAATGAGATTGAATTAACTTTCTCTTCAATTTTGTTCAGACCCCATCCAGGTAGGGAAACTCATTGTGTTCTGCTCATGTTTGAATGAGGATGAATTTTTTTTTACCAAATTGCCCAAAGCTGGGGGTGATTTAGAAGTAAAATACAGGATCAAAGTCACATGACCTAGCCCCTTGTTGGAATAGGTCTGTATCTCATCATAATATTCATTCTCATTATTTGTTTTGTTTGATTATTTTTTTTAGGGTGTGAATGCAATTTTCTTTTTTTTTTTTAAATTTGTTTGTTTATTTTTGTTTACAAGATTCAACTCCACAATTCCTTGAGTTTCACATTTTGTCCCCCTCTCTCCCCTGCTCCCATGGTGGCATACAGTCAAGTATAGGATCTGTAAATACTTTCACATTATACATTAGTCAGGTTATAAGGATGGATTGTATCAGATGGAATGAAAAATGGCAAAGAGGACATAAAACCAAACAAGAAAAGGAAAAAGATCAACTAGTTTGCTTAATCTGTATATAAACTCAGTTCTTTCTAGTTTTCTCTGGATATACACATTTCTCTCCATCATGAGTCTTTTGGGATTGACTTATATCACAGCATTGCTGAGAAGAGTCCAGTCTATCAAAGTTGGTCATTACACATATGTTGTGTCTGTAATTGTGAACAAATTTCTCCTGGTTCTACTCTTCTCACTCAGCATCAGTTTGTATAAGCCTCTCCAGGTAAATATGAAGTCCATTTGCTCCTCATTTCTTATTGCACAATAGTATTCCATAACATGCATATACCACAACTTGTTCAGCCATTCCCCAATTGATGGGCACCCCCTTAATTTCCAATTCTTTGCTACCACAAAGAGAGCTGCTATAAATATTTTTGTACATATGGGTCTTTCTCCCATTTCTATGATCTCTTTGGGATACAACCCTAGAAGTGGTATTGCTGGGTCAAAGGGTATGAAATTATTTATAGCCCTTTGGGCATAATTCCAGATTGCTTTCCAGAAAGATTGGATCAGTTTACAATTCCAACAGCAATGCATTAGTGTTCCAGTTTGCCCACATCCTCTCCAGCATTTCTCATTTTCCTGTTTTGTCATCTTAGCCAATCTGACTGGTGAGATGTGGTACCTCAAAGTTGTTTTGATTTGCATTTCTCTAATCAATAGTGATTTACAGCATTTCTTCATGTGCTTATAGATATCCTTAATTTCTTTCTCTGAAAACTGCCTGTTCATATCCTTTGACCACTTATCAATTGGGGAATAACTTGTATTTTTATAGATTTGACTCAATTCTCTGCATATTTTAGAAATGAGTCATTTATCAGAGACATAGGTTGTAAAAATTCTTTCCCAATTTCCCACCTCACTCTTAATTTTGGTTACATTGGCTTTGTTTGTACAGAAGCTTTTCAATTTAATGTAATCAAAATTATCCATTTTGCATTTTATTATGTTCTGCAATTCTTGTTTAGTCATAAAGTCTTTCCCTCTCCACAAATCTGGCAGGTAAACTATTCCTTGTTTTCCGAGACTGCTTACAGTATCAACCTTTATACCTAGATCATGTACCCATTTAGACTTGATTTTGGTATACGGTGTTAGATAATGGTATATGCCCAGTTTCTGCCATACTATATTCCAGTTTTCCCAGCAATTTTTGTCAAATAGTGAGTTCTTATCCCAAAAACTGGGGTCTTGGGGTTTATCAAACAATAGATTACTATAGTCATTGACTTCTGAATCTCGTGTGCCTAATCTATTCCATTGATCTACGCCTCTATTCCTCAGCCAGTACCAAGTAGTTTTGATGACTGCTGCTTTATAGTACAGATTGAAATCTGGTATAGCTAGTCCACCTTCCCTAGCATTTCTTTTCATTAATTCCCTTGATATTCCGGACCATTTATTCTTCCAAATGAATTTTGTTACTATTTCTTCTATCTCTATAAAGTAGTTTTTTGGTAAATTAATTGGTATGGCACTAATTATATAATTTAATTTAGGTAAAATTGTCATTTTTATTATATTAGCTCGACCCAGCCATGAGTAATTGATATTTTTCCAATTAGTTAGATCTGACTTTATTTGTGTGAAAAGTGTTTTGTAGTTGTGGTCATATAGGTCCTGGGTTTGTTTTGGCAGGTAGATCCCCCAATAATTTATAAAGTCTACAGTAACTTTAAATGGGATTTCTCTTTTTATCTCTTGCTGTTGAATTTCATTGGAAATATACAGGAATGTCAAGGATTTATGTGGGTTTATTTTATATCCTGCAACTTTGCCAAATTTATTTATTGTCTCAAGTAGTTTTTTACTCGATTCTCTAGGATTCTCTAAGTATATCATCATATCATCTGTAAAGAGTGATAGCTTGGTCTCTTTGCCTAATTTGATTCCTTTGATTTCTTTTTCTTCTCTAATTGCTACTGCTAGTACCAGATTGAATAAGAGGGGTGACAGTGGACACCCTTGTTTCACCCCTGATCTTATTGGAAATGCTTCTAGCTTATCCCCATTACATATAATATTTGCTGATGGTTTTAGATAGATGCTACCTATTATTTTAAGGAAGGCTCCATTTATTCCTATACTTTCTAATGTTTTTAATAGGAATGGATATTGTATTTTTCAAAAGCCTTTTCTGCATCTATTGAGATGATCATGTGGTTTCTGCTAGTTCTATTGTTGATATGATCAATTATACTGATGGTTTTCCTAATATCAAACCATCCTTGCATTCCTGGAATAAATCCTACCTGATCAAAGTGTATTATTCTTGAGATAAGTTGCTTATAGTCTTTTTGTTAACATTTTATTTAAAATGTTTGCATCTATATTCATGAGGGAGATTGGTCTATAATTTTCTTTCTTTGTTTTATCTCTTCCTGATTTAGGTATCAGTACCATATTTGTGTCATAAAAAGAATTTGATAGGAATCCTTCACTAATTTTCCCAAATAGTTTGTAGAGTATTGGAATCACTTGTTCTTTAAATGTTTGATAGAATTCACTAGTAAATCCATCTGGCCCTGGAGACTTTTTCCTAGGGAGTTGACTGATGGCTTGTTCAATTTCTTCTTCTGAGATGGCGTTATTTAAGTAATTTAATTCCTCTTCAGCTACTCTGGGCAACTTGTATTTTTGTAACTATTCATCCATTTCCTTAAGATTGTCAAATTTATGTGCATACAATTGGGAAAAATAATTCCTAATTATTGTTTTGATTTCCTCTTCATTGGAGGTAGATTCACACTTTTCATTTCGGGTACTCATAATTTGGCTTTATTCTTTCTTTTTTTATCATATTGACTACGGGTCTATCAATTTTTTTTTCATAAAACCAGCTCTTATTTTTATTTATTAATTCAATAGTTTGCTTAATTTCAATTTTATTAATCTCTCCTTTGGTTTTTAATATTTCTAATTTAGTATTTAATTGGGGATATTGAATTTGTTCTTTTTCTAGGTTTTTCAATTGCATGCCCAAATCATTGATCTCCCTTTTCTCTAATTTAATCATGTGTGAACTCAGGGATATAAAACTTCCTCTAAGAACTGCCTTTAATGCATCCCACAAATTCTGGTATGTTGTCTCATTATTATCATTCTCTTGAATGAAATTACTGAGTGTTTCTATAATTTCTTGTTTGACCCACTCATTCTTTAGGATTAAATCGTTTAATTTCCAATTAGTTTTTAGTCTGTCTTTCCATGGCCCTTTATTGCATATAATTTTTATTGCATCATGATCTGAGAAGGATGCATTTAATATTTCTTCTTTACTGCAAGAATTGTGAGGTTTTTATGCCCTAGAACATGGTCAGTTTTTGAATATGTGCCATGAACTGCTTGGAAGAAAGAATATTCCTTTTTTTTTTTTAAAACAATTGGGGTTAAGTAACTTGCTCAAGGTTACACGGCCAGTTATTTCTGGGTGTGGTGCTCAGTATCAGAGCCCAGATTTGATCCCAGGTCATCCCGACTCTGGGGCCAGGGATCTTACTCACTGAGCCACCTGGCTGCCCCAAGTATATTCCTTTTTATCCCCATTCAGTTTTCTCCAGAGATATATCATACCTATCCTCTCTAAAACTCTGTTCACCTCCTTAACTTCTTTCTTGTTTATTTTGAGGTTGGATTTATCAAGTTCAGAGAGAGGGAGATTAAGGTCTCCTACTAGTACAGTTTTGATCTCTATTTCTTCCTCTAATTCCTTTACCTTCTCCTCTAGGAATTTGGATGCTATACTACTTGGTGCATATATGTTAAGTAATGATATTGCTTCATTCTTGATGGTGCCTTTTAACAGGATATAGTTTCCTTCCTTATCTCTTTTAATTAGATCAATTTTTGCTTTTGCTTTATCTGAGATAAGGATTGCTACCCCTGCTTTTTTTTTTACTTTAGCTGAGGCATGATATATTTTACTCCAGCCTTTTACCTTTACCCTGTGTGTATCCCTCTGTTTCAGATGTCTTTCTTGTAAACAACATATTGTAGGATTATGGTTTCTAATCCATTCTGTTATCTGTCTCCATTTTATGGGAGTGTTTATTCCATTCACATTTACAGTTATGATTGTTATCTGTTTCTTTCCCTCCATCCTATTCAATCCCCTGTTAATGCTCATATTTTTCCCCCTTTCTCTCTTTTCCCCCTTAATAGTTTTCCTTTTGACCACCACCTCCCTCAGTATTCCCTTATCAGCCCCCAACCATTTTCCTCCTCTTCCCCCTTCTTCCCTCCCTACTAACCACCCCCCCTTTTTGTATCCCTTTCTCCCTCCTACTGCCTGTAGGATATTTTTATACTTAATGAAGTATGTTATTTCTTCTTTGCACCAAGAGTGACAGGAACAAATCTCATGTGAAGCTCCTCTCCCTCCCCTCTTTCCCTCTGAAATGATACATTTTGTGTTTCTTCTCCATAGATTCCTATGCTTAACTAGTTGTTATTCCCTCCTTGCACCAGAACCAATGAGAGAAAAGCTCATGTGATTCTCTTCTCCCTCCCTTCTTTTCCTCTGCTATATTGTTTTTATGCCTCTTTGTGTGGCATAATTTACCCTTTTCCACTTCATTCATTCCTCCTCTTCCATTGTAGTCCCTTTGTAGCCCTTAATAAGATTTTTTAAAATTGTCATTTTGTGTATTTTATACTCATACCCTCTACTTGTCTATAAACCATTTGCTCTTATTAAATAGCTGTGTTTGTGTGTGTTTTCCTTGTTTGCCTTTCTATGTTACTCTTGCATCTCGTAATTGGAGGTTGAATTTTCCATTGAGCTCTGGCTTTTTCATTAGGAAGGTCTGGAACTCTGTTATATTGTTGAATGACAATCTCTTTGCCTGGAAGAATATGCACAGTCTTGCTGAGTATGTGATCCTTGGTTGTAACCTGAGCTCTTTTGCCTTCCGGAAAATTGTATTCCCTTGCCTCCAATCTTTCGGTGTAGAGGCTGCCAAATCCTGTGCGATCCTCACTGTGGACCCTCGATATTTGAATTTTTTCTTTCTGGATGTTGAAGTATTTTCTCTTTTACCTGGTAGTTCTGGAGTTTGGCCACAACATTTCTAGGACTTTTCAGTTTGGGATCTCTTTCAGCAGGTGTCTGGTGGATTCTCTCAATTTTTATTTTACCCTCAGGTTCTAGTATCTCAGGGCAGTTTTCCTTAATGAGCTCTTGGAGAATGTTGTCCAGGCTCATTTTTTTGTCATGATTTTCTGGTAGGCCTATGATTCTCAGATTCTCTCTCCTGGATCTGTTTTCCAGGTCACTTATTTTTCCATTGAGGTATTTTACCTCTTTTTCTAATTTTTCATTCTGGTTTTGTTTGACTAATTCTTGGTTCCTCATAGAGTTATTTGTTTCAATTTGGTTGATTCTAGTTTTTAGCAAATAATTTTCCTTGGTTAGTTTTTGGAACTCATTTTACATATCATACTCTTCTTTTTAGGGAGCTGTTTTCTTCATTATAATGTTTTTCTTATTCTGCAATTTTGGTTTTGAAAGAATTATTCATTTTGTCTTCTATCTCTCTCATTTGGTTTTCAAAGTTCCTTTTGATCTCATCTAGGAGAGCTTTCTGTGCTTGGGACCTATTCCCTGTTGATGTTTCAGCTGTGGGTGTGGAGTCCACATTGTCTCCCTATGAGTTTGGTTCCTTCCTCTGAGGATAGTAGGACTCCAGAGTCTTTGTAGTCTGCTTTCTACCCATTTTGAGGCAGGGCCCTGGCCATGCCCTTCCGCTAGGGTTCCCAAGCCTTTACTGTTGAGGGTTTTGCCCTGGGGCAATAGTTACTATGTTTTCAGGAGGGGGGGAGGGATTGGAGCAGGTGGGGATCACTCTGCCATCCTGGTCTTTGGAGGTCCTGATAGGGGCTTTTAAAAAAATTTCTTGTCTATGGAGGGGTAGTCCCAGGAGTATTTGTTGTCCCGGACAGAGGTCCCTTGTTCTTTCTAGTCCCAGCCCTTTGGTGATAGGCCTGGTAGTGGCCCTTGTGGTTGGTGGGACGACTTGCCTCCGAGTTGATCAGTCCTCTTCCAGGCCTGCCTCTGCTCATTCTCATTATTTGTTAACCAATCAGAGTCGATTGTTACCTTCAGGAACACCCACTCTTTCAAGGACACATAAGTGCTGAGTAGGTTCCATGAGGGTTTTTGGTTTTAAAGAGTATTGCTCGCCTCTTTTATTAATGATATGTTAGCATTATTAATAAAGTGATTAATTACCCAGAAATGATGTCTCTCCAATATTTGATATGTCACACTACTATGATGTCAGCTTCAATTTGATTTAAGCTAACAAATATTTATTAAATGCCTACTATGTGCAAGACATTTTGGAATGTTCTGGAATTACAAAGGTAAAAATAATAATAACTGCTTACATTTTAAAATGTTTTGCTTTGTTTGATCCTTACAACAATCCTGTACTATTACTATCTTCCTTTTAAGATTAGGAGAATGGGATTCAGATGTGACTTGTCCAGGGTCACACAACTAATAAGTATCAGAAGCATGATTTAATGTGGTACAAATACATAGATACATTGTATCTGGGGAATGGTTAGGTGTTCAAAACATAGAATCACATATTTTTAAGAGCCTGGGTTTTTCTCAGAACAACTACTAATTTGTTCAAAGATCAACTGTGCTTACTCCTTCATTTCTGTCTGGACTCCCCTTCTGAATCTCTGGACTTCTCTAAATTTCCCAATATGTACCTTTCCCTCCTTTCCCTCAGCTCTTCAGGTCTGTCTTTCTGTCTTTGTGTTTCTTTGTCTCTGTCTCTGTCTCTCTGTCTCTTCTGTCTCTGTGTCTCTGCCTTTCCTTCACCTCTTTTTCCATTAGAATAAAATCTCCTTGAGGCCAGGGACTTTCTTTTCCATTATACTGTTATTCCCACTGCTTAGCCCTTAACTTTGCCTGGCATATAGTAAGTATTTAATAAATGCATGTTGTTTTAAGATCTGACTGGCCAAGGAGACAGACAGATTGATTTGGCACCTAAAACAATAGCATTCTCTATGAGCAAAACCTTTACCACCTTGGAGAGCTGGAAGGAACATCAGTGACTATCTAGTCTAATCCATCCTCCAGAAAGAGTCTAGTTCACTTTGGGACAGCTCTAATTGTAAAGAATTTTTTTTTCATTGTTTAAGCCATTTTGATTTTGTCTCTTTACAGCTTCTACCCATTGGTCTTAATTCTGCCCTCTAGGCCAAATAGCAAGTTTATTCTTTCTTAGTTACTCTTACTCCACTTTCACATTCTCCCTTGTACCCTCTTTCTCCGTGGATATGTGTTACTTCCTTTGTTGTAAACTCCATGAAGGTAAGGATTTTATACTATTGTTGGTATAATCAACAGCATCAGTTTCCATACCTTGTACATATATGCATTGAATAAATATTGTTTGAATGAATGAAATACTTTGAATCATCAATCTTCATCTGGCAGAGGGCCCCTGGTACTGATGTTATCTGTTCAGAAAACTGCAGAACTGATCGATAATTGCAGTTACTTTTCCCATTTCTCACTAACCCAGACCCCCACGCTGCTATTCTTTGGCCATCTTTATGCCACGCTAGTGTATCTCCATGCTTCTACTTCCCTTCCATCTTGAACTCTGAGAACAATAATCAAATTAACATTATCATTCCTGAAGATGAGATGTCAATAAATTGATCTCTTATTCCATTCATTATCCCTGTGATTTCCCTGATCAAAACACTAGTCCTTAATTATTACTCCCCCATATGTGTTGTCTTTTCCTATTAGAAGGCAAACTCCAGGGCAGAGGCTGTGTTGTTTTCTTTTGTTTGTATCTCCAGCATTTAGCATAGTACCTGGCACAAAGTAAGAGCTTAATAAATGCTTCATTCATTCATTCCTTCATATAAGAGGAAGACTACATTCCACAGAAGGTCACAGATACATAAATTGTCCACCTGCCATGTTTAGGTGGACTACAATGAACATTTAAGTATATTATTGTCATCCAATAGAAAGCAACATTGGTATATTTCATAGTCAATTGATTATACATGTTAATGCGAGATTTAGCTGAAATTGAGCTGTTCTAACCTGAAATTGACACTATCATTGAGTTGTCACCCAGATAGCATCAAAAGAAGTCCCTATTTATGTGGTTTTATAGATTTTCTTCCCTTTTTTTTGCCTTTTGGAAGGCAATTGGGGTTAAGTAACTTGCCCAAGGTTATATGACTAGTTTGTGTGTGTGTGTGTGTGGGGGGGTGTTAAGTGTCTGAGGCTGGAACCAAACTTGGGTCCTCCTGACTCCAGGGCTGGTGCTTTACTCACTGTGCCACCTACCCACCCTGGTTTTATAGATTTTCAAACTTGATCCTGTTCAAATAAGCTGGTATCCCATTTTAAAAACAAAGCAAAACAATCTAAAACCTGAATTCATTATTTTTAAAATCATTTATTCCTTCTATGAGGGAATAATAAAGAGAATTATTAATGCAGGAGAATTATTAAAAAGCTTGATAGGTCAATAAAGGCTGAAGCAAAATGGCATTCTTACACATTTGTCAATTATTTCCTATTTTTCAGAATTGCTCTAGTATTGTAGAAGAGACAGCAGAGTTTGGAATAGGGAAATCAATTAGGAGGCTATCACACTATTATAGATAATAGATGATAAGGACCTCAATTACATGGTGGATCCATGACTGCAGAGGAGTATTGAACATAGAACATTTTTGAAAAAATAAGCTTACGGGGCGGCCGGGTAGCACAGCAAGTAAGAGCACCGGCTCCAGTGTTGGGACGACCTGGAGATCTAATCCTGGGCTCAGACGCTCAGCACCACACCCAGAAATAACTGGCCATGTAACCTTGAGCAAGTTACTTAACCCCAATTGCTTAAAAAAAATAAGCTTATGTAGGATATATTTATAGACTTCTACCATGTAAGAAATTAAAACAGATTTTTTTTAAACTTTAAAATTGATTAATTCATTTAGAAATAACTAACACAAATAACAATTAAAAAAAAAGAAAACCAACTATGTTTTCCAAAATAAAAAAAGACAGTAAGAATAATGGCTTGATTTTACATGTTTTGCAAATCTTTTTCATGTCTGACTTAATAGAAGAAAATTGAATTCTATCTGTTTCTGCATTTGACCTGTTGTAATGTGTTGTTTTAGGTGAAAGATATAAAGCAATATAACCTCACACAAATATGTAGATATAAAAGGGAGGAATATTTCAATAGACAAATAATATTTTAGTATTTTTATGAAAATAGTTTTTATAGTGAAAAAGAATCTGCAACATCCGGAGGAAGTTCATTTCACATGTTTTCCTTACCTTAAGCCTACATTTGCTTCCTCAATATAGCAATCCATTGCTCTTAGTTCTGCCCACTGGCAATCAAGGAGAACAAGTCCTATCCTCTGTGTCAGCAATGCCATATTCACAATGCCTATGGAGATTACAGATATGCTGATATAATTATCCATCACAAAATACATCATGCTTGTCATATAAGGGAATAAGCTGGAAAATTTATTAAGATACCAAAAGACTGAGTCCCAAAACCAGAAAGTGAAAGCCATCAGAGTAGTTATGACATTGGCACAGGTAGATAAAGTAGAAAGCACCCACATTTTCAAGCCTTTAAAACAGAACAGGCTACCTCAGGCAAAGGTCCTCCTCTCCCCACTCACAGCAACCACCCAGCGTCCTGGAAGCGCGCTCCCAGCAGCTCCGGCCCCTGGCAGTCCTCAGCAGGAGTCCTTAGCAGAAAGTCCTTAGCAGTCCTAACTCAAAAAGGGCTTTGCGCTGCCGCTGCCTCTGCTGCTGCCTCCGCCGTTGCCACCACTTCCAGCCACCGCAGGAACGCTAGCTTGGCTTTCTCTGGCTTTCGCTTTCGCTTGCTCCGCCCCTTCCTGCTATGTCAGCACGTCCAATGGGGCATGGAAGATCTTTAAATCCCATAACCCTTACATCCTCCTAGGCAAGAGATTTTCATATACTTGAACATAGTTCTTATGACCCTTTTGAATCTTCTCTTAGGATACACATAGAAAACTCCAAAACAAAACAAAATAAAAAAAAATCTTTCATGTTTTTGGCAATATCTGTCTTGAAAAAAGAAATAATTATTGAGATATAAAAAGCCTGAGTTACTAATGATAACTGATACAAGTAAAATCATAAAAATCTTTGTGGGGTATCTATAGAATGGAAGTCACTATTCTGGGGCCACTCTAATGATATATTTTGTAGAAGGACCATGAACTAAAGATCAGAAACAAAATACACATATGCATCATGATCCTAATTTAATTCAATTAAGTCCTTGTTAAGTGCCTATTATTACCCTTAAGGCATATTCCCAAGATCTGGAGATGCAAAGCCAAAAATGAGGTAGTCCCTACACTCAAAGAACTTACATTTTATTTGCTTAATAATTTGTCAGTATGGACTTTAGTCTTGCTACTACATTGACAAGCTTGACTAGTTTTATATGATGCTATTTTATAGTTCCTACATACCTTTAAAGCACTAAGAATTGTGTCCAAGGTGACATGAGCAGAGTTTTCTGGGCTGGTTTTCTGTCAAAATAATTTTCTTTCAGGAATACATACTATTTGACTTCACCTTGAGTGATAATGTTTCCCTTGAGACCATCATAAAGCTTTGTAACATCTGCCTTCAGCCAAAAGAATCAATAGTGGAAATGTGGCTCATATGGCTTACCAGATGTTACTGGATTGTCTGATTCTTTGAAGAAATGACCAATAGTGCCTCCTACAAAAAAAAAAACAAAAAACAAAAGGAGCTGGACGATAGCACCTTTCTTTGCATTCCCAGCAGTTAGCATAGTTCTTCACCCATAGCAAGCACTCAGTAAATGTTCCCTTACTTACTATTACCATGTGCTTCATGATCAGCCTACCTGAGGACACATTTTCTGAGGACAAATTTTCTGAGGACACATTTCCTGGATAAAATCTCTTCTGTGTGGCACAGCGGAAAGAGCCCCAACTCTGAAAGAATTCAAATACTCCCTGTGACACTGTCCCATGTGGACTTGGGTAAGTCACTTAATTTTCCTGGACCTTAGTTTCCTCAGCTTATACTAACTAGATTGCTTCTGAGGTCTCTCCTAACTCTAGATCTTTGATTCTATGGCCCTATGCATGAGAGGCTATCTGGTATAACAGAGAGGGGTCAATCTTGTGGCCATGAATGAAAAAATCATTATTAATCAATTAATATATGCCAAGCACTGTGCTAAGTGCGAGGCAAATTAATAGAGAAAGTGAGATAGTCTTTTCTCTTAAGGAACTGACATTCTAATTAAGGGAGATAATACATAGGGCACCATGAGAGTTCATGCATGGGAGTAGGAGCAGGGTGGGAGAGATGTCAAAGCCCTTCAGTTGCATCTAAGTCCATTTATCTGGAGGGTATACTGGAAGGGCAGAGGGTAAAGCCTTTCATTTCACCAGAGGGAATAGAATTGGTGATTTTCATCCCTTCTGAGCTGCATGAGTAGTCAAGTAACCTGGATGTGTTCTGGTTAGCCATGGCTGGGGAGGAAGTGAAGGGAAAGAGGATGGAAACACTGCTTCCTGTAGTAGCAAAGGGGGAAAAAAAAAGGAAGGGAGGGAACAAAGACCTCTCTAGTTTCCAAAACATGCTAGTTACATGATCAAGGGCAAATCACTTAAGCTTTCAGTACCACCAGTAATTGTCGAATAGAAAAGTTATGGAAGAATTTTTATTCTGCCTTTTGAAGACAATTTCTACATGTAGTCTGGAAAAACAAACAAAATAAAACAAAAATATTCTATAGCTGACTTGTAACCATCATGTTTCTATCTTTCTTCCTCTGGATCAGCTGTGATTTTGATTCTTTGGATATTGTGGTCTTCCATGGTTTATAGTCACATAGAAGCACCTTGAGAATAATATGTGAGTTTGGCATTAGATTTCAAAGTATGAACTTAAAAGATGATTTTACTGCCAGGGCACAGTTAGGGATGATAAAAAATGTTGTATAATTTCCCAAAAGCAATCTAACCCATTTTCTTTTTCCTATTTAATTCTGGATCCACCTCATTGTCCATCTGCTATGGTTGCCCACGAAATATTTGCTAGTGGACTGCCCATCCAACTGCATGTGTGTTGTAGTCTGGAGAATAGCCATTCTTTATTTTTTTTTCTTTCCCTTCTTTCATTTTAGGTCTATCTTTTCTCAAAATAATTTTTAATGATATTATTTGGCTTCAAAACACCTATATTTCCCAATGCATCTCTCCCTTCTCTCCTTCCCAGAGAACAATAACATAAAAATACCAAAAACCTGAACTAAGAAGAATGGGAAAAATGATTCAGTAAAATTAATCAGCAAATGGAAAAATTCTAACATTTTAAGCCGGTTTTTTCAGCCCAGTAATGTCCCACCTCTGCAAAGAAGCAAGGAAGGTTAGAGCTTTATCACTTGAGTAGTCTTTTGGAGGTTGACATAATAATATCCATATAGTCTTCATAAAGGAAATTTTAGAGAAGCTATATAGAGGGCCCCCACTTCAATTTGGACTCTTCACAAAGCATTCTCCATTACGGTGGCAAAATTTTTTTAATGACCTAGAAATCTGTTGTATGTCTTATTTAAGGTTGATAATCAGAGGATTATCAATGAATGTCTTTTTGCCTGCATTTATTTTTTTAATTTTATTTTTAACTTATGGAATAAAACAAGCATTTCCATAACATAGTACAGTAAAATGTTGATTGTAGGGGCGGCCAGGTGGAGCAGTGAGTAAGAGTGCCGGCCCTGGCATCAGGAGACCTGGGATTGGTTCCGGCCTTAGATACTTGGCACCCACACAAAATAACTGACCATGTAACCTTGAGCAAGTTACTTAACCCCAATTGCTTTAAAAAATGTTGATTATACATGAAGTTGCAAATCAACTCTGCACAACTTACTATTTTTTCCAATATACAACAAAATTATAATGTAAATTTCTTTTTTTTCTCCCCTTGCCCTCCCCCTCATCCTAGAGATGGCTATGATTAAATGCAAATAGTTATAGGCAACATTATTCTACATATGCTTCTATTTATCAGTTCTTTCTCTGGATGCAGATAGTGTCTTTCTTTGTAAGTACTTTATTGTTAATTTGGTATTTATAATAGGCAAAATAACTTATTTACTCAAAGCTGTTCTTAAAACAATATTGCTCTTACTGTATACAATGTTCTCTTGGTTTTGCTCATTTTGGTTTTCATTATTTCATGGAAGTCTTTCCATGTTTTTCTAAAATCATTGAGTTCATCATTTCTTATAGTAGAGTAGTATTCCATTGCAATTATATGCAACAACTTATTCAGCCATTTCCCAATTGATGGGCATCTGCAAATTTCCAGGGTTTTTCTTTTTTGTTACCACGAAAAGAGCTGCTATAAACATTTTAGAACACATAAGTTCTTTTCCTTTTTCCTTAATTATCTTCAGAAATCTACCAAGTAGTAGTATTGCTGGGTCAAAGGGTATAGATAGTTTAATAACCCATTGGCCATAATTCCAGGTTGCCTGCATTTATTTTGCATCATCTTTACACATGCATAGGAAACAACTTTTTAAAGGAGGGCCCTTAGAGCTGCATTTTGACCTACTGAGTCAAGGTAAATCATAAATAGACAATCATAGTAGCATCTTCTAGTCTCTATACTTTTCAGTCAGTTGTCCATCTGTGCATTCATGGTCTGTCACAGAGAACAGTTTATAGAAATCTGACTGTTTCTTCTTCATTTTTATCTTAAGCTTTGTTGTTGTCTTTCATTTTTTATATAGTGGGCATTTCCCTGTAAACCATTTCTCTCAGCCCCTTGCATTGAACCTTCCCCTTGTGACAAATTAAGTCAGTTAAGCAAAACCAATAAATATAACAACCATATCTTTAGCATATACTACATTTCACCTCCATAATACCTTAAGAGGAAGAAAAAAGGAAGGAAGGAAAGAAAGAAGGAAAGGACAGATGGAGGGAGGAAGAAACAGAGGGAGGAAATAAGGAAGGAAGGAAAGGGAAGGTGGCAAAGAAGGAAGGAAAAAAGGTATGAAGGAATGAAGGAAGGAGCAGAGGGAGGGAGGAACACAGGGAGGAAAGGAGGAAGGAAGGAAGAGAGGGAGGGAGGAAAGAAAGGAAGCAAGATAGGAAATAAAGAAGGGAGGAAGGAAGGGAGGAATGGAGAAGAGAGGAAGGAAAGAAGGGGAGGAGGTAAGGAAGGAAGGAAAGAATGTATGAAGGAAGGGAGAAAAGAAAGAAGAATCATTTATTAAGTGCCTACTATGTACCGGGCATAACAATAGCTAAGTGCCTACAATGCAAATATGAGCAAAAAGAAAGACAGCCCCTTATCCTCATGGAGCTTACATTCTAATGTAGGAAGACAACACATAAAAAGAACTGAAAGCATTAAAGGAGTTATGAAGCTATCCGATGTGAGGACATAGCTTTGAAGTCCAGAAAGTCAGAAACAAGGTTGGGACGGGAAGGAAGGCAGGCTGGCCAGGACCCATTCACAAAATGGAAGCTCCAAGAAGAACTCAGTAAACTGACCAGTGGGAGAAGGGGTGTACTATTAGGCTCAAATGAAATAATGAATGTAAAACATTTTTGGAAATCTTAAAGAGATTTAGACAAGTTTTTATTGCTATCGTTATTATCTTCTAGCCACCAGGCCTCCAGTGTGGTGATGGCTTCATTCCTTCAATTTTCTACTGCATTCCTACTGAGATAAAGCAATGTTTATAGAGCAATACAGAGGCATGCTGGTAAATGTTTAACAAGAGGGGTTTTGTGCACATAGGCTTTTAAATTTAATCTGCATTATTAACACTTTGTTAAGTCTAGACAATCAACAAAACAATAAATTGCATCTTGATTTCTAGAAATTGCTGATTTCCAGGTGAAAATGCTTACATTAAACATTTAAAACTGGGCGTTTTTGCAAGCTGGTTACACCTGACTTCAGCACACCCCTGTGTACAGGCCTTGTTGAGGGACATTCTAAGTCCTCTTGTGTGTCTCTAATCTGTTTATATTAATTGTTTCTTATATTGTAATAACAGACCATTGCATTCATATATCACAATTTATTTAGTCACTCTCTAATTGATAAGTAACTATTCACTTGGTTTCCAATCTTTTTTTTTCCCTTAGTTACCACAGAAATTGCTATTGTGAATATTGGAATGTATAGGATCTTTCTCTCTTTGACCTCCTTGAGATATAAGGCTAAGTGGATTGTTGGGTCAAGGGGCACATGAATAGATTAATAACTCTTCATGTATAATCCCAATTGTTTTCCATAATTGTTGGACCAATTCACAGCTGTGCCTGTCTTCCCAAAGTTCCTTTAACATTGACTATTTCCATATTTTGCTAATTTGATGAGTATGAGGTGAAACCTCAGAGTTGTTTTAATTTGCATTTCTCTTATTTGTGATTTGGAGCACGTTTTCATGTGGTTGTTGATAATTTGCAATTTTTCTTTTCAGAACATTTTTGCTTATATCCTTTAACCACTTATTTACTAGGAAGTGACTCTTGGTCTTATACATTCATGTAGACTCACTTTTTGTAGTGATGTTCTCTTTTGTTTGTGTGGTAATAATGTTGTCTGTGCTTTACTCTATTTGGTATCTTTTTTCAGATATCTTGAAAATTGATCTCTCAATGCTTTCTGGTATAGCTGCTTTTCTGATCTTCATTTTCTTGAATACCACTTCTACTTCCTGGTATAGCACATCAGGAAACATGTTATAGCCTAAATGTAGTGTTTGCAGCACCATCAATCATGCACATTTTTTTTTTTTGACTGGGACTCTATTTCACACAGACTCAAGGGCCTGATCTCAGTGATGAACAGTATGGAAGCTTTAACTTGCTCTGTTTTTATATCTGGGCCAGTTTGTCCCTCCTCAAGAACCTTAATGGCCTGCCAATCCCAGAGACTCACCATATTAGTGCCAGACTTAGGACAGACACCTAATGGGGCTTTGTCCTACTAAAGCATGGAAATCTTCCAGCCTCAATCCCCAAGAGCAAACATTATAGGTGTTTGTCATAATGCCTGGCTGTAAGTAGAGTGTAATAGGAATACTTGCAAATCTGTTCCTATTTTTCATTTATTTGTTGTCCTCTTTCCAGTTTTATCCATAAATGAATGCTCTGGTAATGATCTGTCTTTGTTGGATCTCACACAAAACTTGCTTCAGACTTGTATTTTCTTTCATTGCTCCACTATTTTGAGGAATACTCCACTTAATCTTCTATCATCTTCTTTCATAATGTTTCTCTCCATTGTGAGGATAGAAGACATCTTAGAGGTCTAATTTCACCTTTTGCCTTTTTTTAAAAGAAGAAACCTAGATCCAGAGAGCTTGTGACTTGTCCAAGATTATACACACTTACTTAGTGGTTGTCGTCCTTTCTTCTCAAAGAGGACCAAAGTGACATCTCTGTGTTAGAATCAAGTTATGGTGTGTCCAACTGTGACTGATCAGACCAATCCAAGCTCAGCAGGCTCTACCACAGATTGGGCATAAATTAGTCCATGTGAACATTTGGGGTGGATTCTCTAAATGTGCACATCATGTGTTTCTTTTGAGCTACTTCAATTCTGCTTTCCTTGCTGTGTGGAGCACGGCACCTTCTTTGATGTGGGTATGCTTTGCTGGGTCATCCCTTGCCAGCATCTCCCATGTTACACAGTCACTTCCAAAGTTCTTCAGATAGACCTTGAGAGTGTCCTTGTATTGCCTCTTTTGACCACCATGTGAGTGCTTGCCTTGTGTGAGTTCTCTGTAATATAGTTTTTTAGGCAAGCATAGGTTTGGCATTCAAATAATGTTGCCAGCCTCAGAGTTGCTCTCTGAAGTAGAGTTTGAGTGCTTTGTAATTTAGTTTCAGAAAAGACCTCGGTGTATCTCATCCTGCCAGGTGATCTTCAGAATCTTCCTAAAACAATTAAGAGATTTGGTATATAGCACTGCATTTACTCATCTGGGTTAGAACACTTGCAGACATCAAGACTGTCTTGATGAAAATGGTGAGGAAATTCAGAAGCTGCTAAATAAAAAAAAAATGAGAACTCCATGGGGTTTACCAGAAGTATAGTTCATCAGTCTCTAAGAAATCAGCATTTAACTTTACTAAAAGTAAAGTACAAGTGAAGTTTAGAAAGATGCAGGATTCTTGGCTCAATAAGACGACAGATGAAATACATGCTTAGTAAGCAATGTCAGAACTAGGACTGGAGTCCAGTTTCTCTGAATCTAATTTATACTAAGAATGTCAGTGTTTACATGGCTCTAATCCATTCATCCAGCAAAATATCAACTCATTGGTTATGGGGAAGTTTCTTACATTTACAGCGTCAGCAGTTAAATAAATATTTATAGTTTTCTTATGAGCATTAAATTCTTAGCAACCTCTGCCCTCTTTTTGGCCACTCTGTCATTGACATTCAGAGATGGAGGGGGACACAGAAGACTGAGGGTTGTTAGTATTTTTCCTCTTCATGGTTTTTATGACTTGCCATGGTCAAAGAATTCATCACCTAGTGGCTAACTCACTGGTGATGAGTCTTTCCATTCTTCAGTTAGCCAACGTCCTTGGACAAGAAATGTATCCATTATTGGTATGCAATTATATTTAAATTAGGGAAGCTATATGCCATAGTGCATAGAGTGTTGGGCCTAGAGTCAGGAAGACTCTTCCTCCTGAGTTCAAATCTGGATTCAGCTACTTACTAGCTGTGTGATTCTGGCCAATTCACTTATCCCTCTTAGCCCCAGCTTCCTCATCTGTAAAATGAGCCAGAGAAGGAAATGGCAAACTACTTCAGTATCTTTGTCAAGAAAATCCCAAATGAGGTCATGAAGAATCAGATAAGACTGAAAAATGTCTGGACAACATGTTTAAATTGAACCACACCTGTGATGTCATTGGTATGGAGAACTCTCAGGAAGTAAATTCCCTTTACTAAGGCAGACCAACATCTGCTATACAATTTAAAGTCTTAAAAAGTTGTATGGGGCACTGGAGAGATCAAGTTACTTGACCATGTTCACACAACCTGTATGTCAGAGGTATCCACTGAGCCCGTTTTCTTGACTTCAAAGTCAACTCAATGCATTATGTAATTCTGCCTTTCTGTGTTCTAATGGGGAAGAAAATATAGGTTCCTGAGTGCTCATATTGAAAAATTATGTAGCTTATTTTTTATATATTTGTTTGCATGCTGTCTCTTCCATTAGATTGTAAGCTCTTTGAAGACAAGAAATGTCTTTCACCTCATTTTTTTTATCCCTTGTGCTTAGTCCAATGACCGACACATAATAGGTACTTAATAAATATTGATTGTTATCTGTGTTAAAGTAAATGTTTTAGGACTTTGCCCTATCCAAAGAAGAGAAAAAGATGACTACTTATATTTACAAATTCCACCCTGTCCCCCACCCCCACATACTTTATAGGGAATGCTGGTGTTGCTGTTACCATTTTACAAATGACTGAAACCAAAAGAGAGGCTGAATGACTTGTTTTAGGCAGTGCAGGGAGGTGTAGATGCAGAACTTGGATTAGAATTCAGATATTCAGCTTCCTAATTCTGTGCATTGTCCCCTAGGTCAGGTTGCTGCTACAAGACAGATGAGACAACATGATATATCTATTAAACAGTCTTTCCCTAAACATAATATTCTCTCTCACCATCATGGGCTCCTGTTCTGGAAAGCTGTTTATTCTAAGGGTGACTGGGGAAGTAAAGCTTAGTCTTGTGCAGCCCTGCTGGGGTTAGGCAGATGGTCGTCTTCACTGGGACCAGAGCTGCTGTGTTTTTCCTGAATTTCTTCCCAGTTTAACTGTTTCTTTGGTTTGTGAAGGGCACTTCCTCTGTGGAGGTTTGTGTGATCTAAGTCAACAAAAACTTGTTTTTCTGGAAGAAAAGAGAGCCTTTTAAATTCATGAAATAAAAAACATAAAGGGAAACAAAGCACTAAGTGTCCTGCTCCCTGACCAAACTCTCTGATAAAGCACACCAAGTTCATAAGCAGCCTTGGCAATGGTAGCCTAGAAAAGGCAGTCATTCTGAAGCAACAACTGTCTTTCTAATTTATGATTCTTTGGATTAGTTAAGGTTCCAAAACTTCTACTGGAGTACAATTCATACATGAATCCCCATTCAGGGTCACTCTGTTCTTAAAACATCCTTCTCATTTCTCCCCCTAATCCTGTCCCTCTCCCCACCCCCCAGTTTTATATTGGGTTTAACCTAATGGTGCCTTCAAATGACAGTCAGTGACAAGTGTGAAGGTCTAAAGAGATCAAGAAGTTTATTTTAACAATAATAGTTATATTTACATAGAGTTTAATGGTTTGTAAAACTCTTTACGCTATCATTTCCTTTAATCCTTAGAATAACCCATGAAGTAGGTGCTTTTATTATCCTCATTTTGGAAATGAGGAAACTGTGGCATAAAGAGGTTAAATAATTTGCTCAGAGTTCCACAGCCAGTAGATATCTGAGACAAGATTCAAACAAAGGTCTTCCCAAATCCACATCCACTATTCCAAACAGCCCTACTGAAATTCTGATCCCAGATCATTGTCCATAGGCAATGTTTGTTCAAAAGAGAAGTATCCATAATCTCGCTGTATGGATTGCTCATTTAATTGCATGTCATAGTCTAGACCAGATATATCAAATTCATGGTTGTGGAATGCAGTCTGAAATACTCTCAAGTGTGGCTAAACCAGATTAAAATATAACTTGGAAAAATAAATAAAAATGTAATCTAGATAATGCTAATTAATGTTTTTTTAAATCGACATGCATTCCAGATGGATCTGTTTCTATTTGAATTTGACATCACTGGTCTGGACAAGAGACAGTTTTTATGTTCTCAGTTTTTCCTGTAGGAATAGGCTGAGCTATGTTGAAAGAATGTGGTTCTCATTTAGAAGGTTCTTCAGTGTTCTTGATATAATCAACTCAGTGTCATCTATAAACAGTAGCATCCAGAGGATCTCAATATCTATATGGAATCTCTTTTCCATTTGGACTTCCATGTTGAACACCTTCCATAACAGTGGTGAATATATTTATTAACAATCATTATAGTAAAATTATATACTTGTTATTTATATATTAATATACTGTTATAAATGAAAATCAATGTGCTCTTGTCTAGGGAATAAACCATACTTGTTGAGGATCCAGAAAGTTTCATGATCTTTATTTTACATTTATTCTGTAATAAATAAATGGGTAGGCTCCTGGAAATGACTACAAAGGATCAGACAAAGGCAAGTCCTTTTTATGCAGTTTCATTTAACTTTCGTGCCATTCCTCCCTTCAGAGCTGGGATTGGCTCCAGGTCTTTTGGGTTACAACTCTCCCAATCTGCCCATTAAGCATGCATATTAATGAAAAGTCAGTGACCATCCCCCAACTGGTCTGAGACAGCCTAGCTTAGGCCCCTCTTTACAGATTTTATGCTTTCCTGCATGTAAACACCTATTGTTCCTATAGAATCGGTGGAAACGAAACTACCAGCATTTCTCACATATAGCTTGTACTTTTTATTAATATTACACAATATAAAAGTGTCATTAATCATTAGTCATCATTTGTTATTCATATACAAAGTGTCATTGACCTAAGGTTCTATTTATTTTATAGCTTTCAAAACATACCATAAAACAATATATATATGGGAAAAATCTTGTTGGAGGAGAGATTTTATGCTTTACTGAATCAAATGCTTTTTCATAGCCAGCAAAGAATAAGAACCATGGGAGCTTGTAGTTTCTATATCTTTCAGTCAGTTGTGTGATTACAAAGATGTGGTTTGCTGAAAAATATGATTTGTGAAAATCTACCTGTTCCCTTCTTATATCTTCATCAAGGACAACTTTTGGGTGTGTCAATTATTCTCATAAAGATTATGTTTTGATAGGTGTTCATATTCCTTTGTTCACCCTTTTTAGATAATACTGAGATCTGAGATGTTTTCTGTAACTTTATATCTTATCATTTTTGGATATCTTGAGATTTAGTTGCCTCCATTGGATGACAAGGGACACCAAATTTATTGAAATATATTTACCAAAATATTTTAAGAATAAGTTTCTGGTCCCCCAGTTAAGAACTCCTATCCTAGTCTCTTCCTGATTGAAGCCTGAATCCGTCTATAACAGTTCCACAAATGGTCATATGGCAGACATAGCCAGGAGGGAAGGCATAGAACAAAGTTAATTCTGTAGGAATTAAAATGCTGAAGCCAGTTGTGCAGATGGCAGAATTGGCACCTGTATGTGTTTGCTGGCTCCTGCCCACCCTTATTCTTTCATCCCTGCCTGGTCAGAGTATGCTTAGTGCCATCATGTTGCAAACATGTAGGTGCTTAAATATATTATGATAATGCAGTGCCATTTGACAGTCTTCTGTATGTGAAGTGGAGCAATATTGCTCCCATCTCACAGGAGTGTGGACAGAGAATGCCATGGCAGGTACTTTGGACCAGGTTCCTGCCAGCAATTCCACTCAGGAGTCATTGATTCTTTGATTGATAACGCTTCCCTCATGCAGTTGTTGTGGGGTTCAAATGAAATAATGTATATAAAGTGCCATGCAAACATTAAAGTGCTGTATAAATGTTATTGTGGTTATTGATTCAACCTTTCCATAGGTAGTTATTGAAAGTATATATGCTCAGCTCTATGTACCCTGCATCAATTGGGGTGGAGATGGTTGTGAGAAGGGAAGGTAATAAAGATATGAGATATGGTTTCTGCTCTCAGAGATCTAGTGTAATGATATTATTTGTGTTGGAGGTGGCAGAATTTCTTTTTTAAAAGTGGGGCAATGAACAAAGTCAGACTACAAGTATTCACTAGGTTGAGGTGGGGCAGGTCAGACTTCAGACATTTTGGAAATTAGATATTCACCTAGAAACCATTTAAATTTGTGTTGGAGTCAGCAATTGTAGTTCAGGGCTCCCAATGCCCCTATCCCTCCCCCCTTTTTTTTTTTTCCTAGAAATGCTGCCTGCAACTGACTATGAGCTGACCTTGCCTGATCCTAGAGCTACTAATTAACTGAGGATGATCAAAACCAGTTTTTAAAAAAAGAAACAAATAGCAGTTGGCTGTTTTGACTAGATGTCACCACTCCTGAGCCTCCCTAGCCTTCTCTATGGACTTTTGGTGTAATGCAAAACAACTTGTGTAACAGCCTCTTGAGGCCACGCCTCCACTAAGACTCCCTCCCTAGTTAAATACATTTAACCGGGTTCATCTTTGGCACTCTAGTACTTTGGTGCTACATGGTTCCCCAAATTGAGATTCCTTTACCTCAATTAAAGATTTTAGTTTTTGCTATTTAGTAGTCTTTATTTCAGGTTGACATAGGCATCGACCCGACAGCCCAAGAGTAAAGTCTTTATATTTTGTAGTTTGAAGTTAGAGGGGGAAGCAACACCTCTGATGCCCTTTAAAATTATTCCAAGTCTCCCAGAATCTGGGAAATCTTTGCATCTTGTTTTGGGGAGACATTCTGCTGCTGGCCTTGATTTTGTAAATCAAAATATTGCCTCATGGATTCTTTTCTAACCAGGTATATTCCATCTACATAAAAGCTAGGTGGCACAGTAAACAGTGTGCTAGATTTAATTGAGGAGCACCTGAGTTCAAATCCTGCCTCATAAATTTATTAGTTGTATGACCCTAGGCAAGGGAACTTAACCTCTCTTAGTCTCATTTTCATCAACTGAAGCATGGAAGTGACAACAATACATACTTCCCAGAGTTGTTGTGCAGATCAACTGAGATGATATTTGTACAGTGTCTGCAAACTTTAAAGTGTTATATAAATGCCTCTTCTTGTCCTATTCCTCCTTCTCCTTCTGCTCCTCTTAATCCTCTCCCTCCTCCTCCTCCTCTTCTTCCCTCTCTTCTGTCCTCCTCCTCCTTTTCTTCCCTCTCTTCTGTCCTCCTCCTCCTTTTCTTCCTCTTCTTCTTCTTCATAATTATTCATGTCTTCCTGTGTTTATCACTTCATTCAACAGTTTCCAACAAGGACAAGCAGAAATGTTCAACTCAATTCAACATGAATTTATTAAAATGCTTGATATGTGCCAGTCATTGTGCTAGGTACTAAGGATGCCAAAACAAACAAGCAAGAAAAAATTAAATAGCCTCTGCTGTTAGTAGGGACTTTATATAATAAGAAAGTCTTTATATTCTACTGGGAGTTGGGAATTAAGGAGAGATTATAACATATATACATATAAGTAAATGTAAGATGCATGTAAAATAAATACAAAGTGATTGTAGAGAAAGAACCCTTAATAATGGGTTATAAGGAAAGGTCCCTTGAAAAAGGTGATATATGAGTTCACTCTTAGACATAGTTTGAATTAAAACGTAGGAGGTAAAACAGCTCATACTCAGTATGTTTTAACTTTTTTTATTGTGAACTCAGTCATCAACCTACAAAAACATTTCCCTATATAAAGAAGATGGAGAATTATAAGAGTGATTGTAAAGTTCTGTTAACAGCTTGTTTTACAGTGACCTACTTTTTGACATGAAACTTATGGCATCTTAAAAGGGATACTACCTACACTTCTCATATTCAAAAGTTAACAGTCATAAGGCATATATTACTTCCAAGACATTTAAATGACTGATTGTCTGTCATGATATCACACCTTTAAGATCCTTTCTTTCTCAGGGAAGCTGAGACAAAGGGAAGACAAAAATGTAAGTGGTTTTCCTAGAGCTATATAACAGATGAATGGCCTACCTAGGAGTAACCCTTATTCTCCAATCTCTACTTCCCTTAGCTCACAAGACTGAGTTGCCTTATTGTTTTAAAGAATTACCAAGGGTTGAATTTGGACTCATGAGCTCTTTGCAGTTTTTCTACTATGGCACTTATTCACTTGAAAATACAAAGTTCCTACATGTAGATGTTGAGTCTGACAAAATCTGGTTAGTGTGTGTTTCTTAGATCTATATTTTACCACCTAGAAACCAGAAGGAAGGCCATCTCTTCTCTCCTTGACCAACAGTTAGACATTCAGTAGCCTGTTCTGAACTTGAAGACAGCTGTTTAGTACTCCTTTAAACAGAGAAGGAGTCATACTAGTCTCAGTTTATATAAGAAAGACCGGTGTCTAATAAACACATTATATAGCGAGACACTAAGGCAGAAAGGGAAAATGACAAAGATTAGAAAAAGTTAGATGGTAAAAAAAACAAACAAACTCTAACACTCTTTGAAATCAAATTATCTTGACAAGTAGACACAGGAAATTCTTTAAATCTGGTGAGTTTGTTGAAGTGAGGAGGCCCATGTTGGGGAGGTGGAGGGGTGCCCATTAGACCCACTGAACATAGATAGGGTTTTCAAATACTGTATATAAACACTTCCTACTGATTGGATGACAACTATGTGATTATAAAGAAACTTAATTCCAAGGACAAAATTAGGTGAATTGAAGCTAACTCCAGTTGGATGAAGAGAACAAGATGGAAGAAGAAAGGAAACAAGATTTTAATTGCCATTCACTGTGTCAAACACCTTACAAATATTATCTCATTTAATCCACACAAAAACCCTGGGAGATAGGTACTACTATTATTCTCATTTTACACTTGAGGAAATTAAGGCAGACAGGGGTTAAGTGACTTGCCCAGGCTCGCACAGGTAGAAAGAATCTGAGTCTAGATTTGAACTCTGATCTTCTTGGCTCCAGGTTAAGCACTCTATCATTGTACCACTTAGTTGCCTCCCGAGACAAGATGAAAAAGGAAAAGACAATTGTATAAATGGGAAAGAAGAGGCTTAAAGATCTCCTGAAGTTAGGAATTTCTATGCTTAAAGTATGGCTCATGGGAAGCAAGGGAAGATGCCAGCAAATGGAGCTGTAGGATGGACCATGAACAAAAGATTCGGGCTAGGTGAGCATAGTTAGGCAAAAATGCGGTTTAATGGAGTAGTATAGTTGATTATATATCTTTCTTGTTTACACATGGAAAGTTTAACAGTGAACTTAGGACCACCAGTTTCTCACGAATGCATTCAGATAAACATAGATATCAGTAACAGCCTTGACTAGCAAGCTGCTTCCTGCATGCCCAGACTGCTTGTAGGAGACGGAACAATATTTCTTGATACTGATTACCAAATATTCTTTAGAGGGAAAAGACATGGCACACCTGTTCAGAAGGAACTTCGCACCCTCCCAGATGTGAACAAGTCAACAAGTCCGGACTCGGACATAGCTCGACCAGTCCTTGAACTTGGAGCAAGTCACAAGTCTCGGACTCAGACACAAGCTCCCCACAGGAAGATGTGCTGGATTTGGAGTCAGAGGACCTAAGTTCAAATACTAACTCCTGTTTACTACTTGTGTGAAGCCATCTGACTTCTCTAGATTTCAGCTTTCTCATTTGTAAAATGAGGGAGTTGAACTAGATGATTTTTAAGGTCTTAAAGTTGAAGACCTTACATGACTCCAAATATTCTTAAAGTGATTTTCCAGGAAGGAGGCATGAAGAGAAAAAAAATAGCCTAGGCTCCCCTAGGACAGAACCCAACCTGACCTCACTTGGGCCCAGATCTATTGGCCTTCTTAGAGGGAGAAGTCAAATATCCTAGGCTCTCCTAGACTCAGCATTGATTGTGTGCTATTATACTGAAATCATAAGGTTTCCAAATTAGTCTTGCATTTGAGAAGAGGGTGGAGGTTGATAGGGAATGGCATTAAGAGGGCAGCAGGAGGTTAGTCATTAGAAAGGAATACAAGGCTAAGAGATTTGGGTTAGAATTGGGTACCCATGGGTGGCATTCCTTATAATAACTTTCACATGTTAAGGGAAAGGAAATCAAAGTAAAACCAATAGAGGTGCGTTAGTGCTATTAACCACAGCGCTGCTGATTCTGTCATTAATTAAATCTTTTCATTCAGTAAACATTTATGAAATTCCTACTACGTGCCAGATTCTGATTATTCAGTTGAGTGATCTTATCCTAAAATATGGATCTTAGCACCCAGACCTTGTCTCTGCAGCTTGAAGCATCAGGGGGCTAGATTTTATTCATGCCTAAGTGAAAAAGAAATATCCAGGAGAGAAGACTGACAGATTTTACTTCTGTATCTTCTGCAACCTCTAAACCAAATTGATAAGAAGCATCATTTTGTTATTTCCTTTCATGTCTCCTGAAGCAGCACAAGGCAATTTATACAGCTCCTGTGTGCTCAGTGTTCTGAGTTCTATTGTGAAGAACACAGTTTGTTCTCCTTCCCAGCCTTGGGGTAAAGGTGCACTATGAATGCATCAACAGCACAACAATGTAAATGGAATTAAAATGTTGATTCTTCATTGCACTGCTGTTTTAGTAGCGAAGAGTACATCTGGAATGACTCTCATTCTGAAGAGGAACTCACTGTTCTGTTTCAATCCTCTGTCAAGTATCACTTGTTTTGTACTTTCTTCTTATTTTCTCAATCAAGTGACCTTCTCTATCATTGTAAGATTTGAAACTTAATAAGATGGTGCAATATTCTCTCTCCATCTTCAGGGTCACACCAATAGGCTTAGAATCTGCTGCCTTTTTTGATTCACTATTTCTGTTAGGGTAAACTGAATTTTATAGTGTAAAATTCAAAAGAGGCATTTTTCACATTTGAACATTTTCAGGGACAATTACTTATCTATATTTCTTGAAATTCTTAATGTCTTTCCTCATTACTTTATTTTGAGAAGTATAACAAATTTTGTATATGCTCCAAAATGACATTTTGGGTTATTCTTGTCCCCTATATTCACTTGTTACTCAATTAGTTATGACAGCAAGCCCTCTAGTATACCCAGGATGACTGCTAGCACAGGTTCTTTGATCTGCTTTACTAAAGGAAAGCAACTTTAAAAGGGTCAACAATCTTTACACACAAACCAAAATTGCAAACAGAAATTATAAGCAGACAAAAAAATATATATAGAGAAAATAACAATGCAACAGACCAACAGTCAAGGATTCTAGCTATCTGACCATTCGATACATACATAGTTACCATAGAGAGAAGCACCAACATCTGTGTTTTCAAAGCTGGCTCTGTGGCTACCCAGAGTCTCATCTGGTCAAATCACACAACTCTTCCCATAAGTGAGCCCCAAAGCAAAACCTCACCTCAGAGTATATATACCCTTCTTCAGGGTCAGAGGACATCACAATCTTTGTGACCCACTGCCTAATTACAAAGTAACAAGAGCTGTGGGCCTTCCTAAAAAACAAGTTTCCCCCCCAATCAAGCCCCTTCTGTTGGGTTCCACTTGAGGCCCATTAAAGGGCAGGTAAGATCTTCAAATTCCCTTACTATTACATTAGTTAGACTGGCTAAGGAAGGGACTTTGGGGGGATCAAATCCAAAAAGACAACATCTGGTATAGGAACAAGATGGCAAGCATCTCTGCTTTCTCCCTTGCCTTCATTCTTGTACTATAATGCTATTAAATGCCAGTCAGGACTCCTTCTGTAGTCATCAGATTCATGTTGTCCCGTATGTTATTCTCATTGCTTTTTGTGTTTATTTTGTGATTTTAGTACTAGATAATTATTTTCCCAGTCCACAAAATGATACCACTTATATTACATATACTATAGAGCAAAATAAATGATGTATCCACTCCTCAGCTATATCCAGACTCTTGGTACCCATTTGCATCCCTTATCTATTAAAGTGCATAGTTCTTGTGTTCTTATCCAAGGACTATTTGTCAGATCAACTCAGATAACATAATATCAGAGCATAAGATAATATACATACCTGTATATATTTATATTTAAAATAGATTGCAATAAATATAAATATCAAGGAAGGTCCTTCTATGTCTCCCTGGCAGTCTAAAAATCAACTTCTACATTCCATTCTTCTGAGTTCCCAACATAGCAGAAGTACTCAAGTCATGTAAACTTATAGTGATATGTGAGACAGTTTGCTGCGAATGCTGTCATCTTAGTCAATGCCTTCTGAACCTTTGTGCAGCAGCAACATTTTGGGAGTTTGGGTTTCCTGGAATTGTGAGTAGCCAAACATTAAAACCTCAAGTCGTGGCTCCTGTAGTCACTATCAAGGTCCAAATCAGATGCTAGAGCACGACTGGAATTCTTTTTGTCTTGCATGATGCTCTTTTGGCCATGTGCACCCATGGTTCAACACCTGGATGAACCTCTGCTATTCTCTCTTTTTCAACTGTATATGTTGAATGCATACCTACTCAATCATAATGTGCACTGGAGATGTACCCATGCTGTAGACATTTATAGTCATTTATAGTAGCATTTATAATGCAATCCACAGATAAGTAAGGTTTTCCAAGTCTTAAAGCATTGAGGAGAACTATAGTACATAGTGTCACCTACGGTGAGTTCTTTATATAAGACCTATTTTCAACAAAGCCTTGGTCTCAGTTATTCCTTTAATTCAGTTTGATTCAATTCAACAAGGATTAATTAGGGACCTGTGTGCCAAGCACTGTGTGCTAAGGGCTAGCGATACAAAGGAAAATTCCTTCTTCAAGGTTTTATTCTTGAGGCCACAATGTGTATATAATGTGTATACAGATAAGTAAATATAAGATTTATAAAACCAAATACAACATAATTTTAGGGATGGGAGGAGAAGATTAAAACCTAGACGTGTCAGGAAGGGCCTCATGTGAGAGGCAGCAATCATGCTAAACCTTAAAGGGAGTTAGAGATTCCAGAAAGAGGGGCTGAGAAAGGGGATCATTCCAGGCACTAGGGACAACCTGTGCTGAGGCAAAGGAGTGGGAGGTAGAATGTAATATATAGGAAACAGCAAATAGACCAAGCTGGAATGAGTGCATGAGGGGAAGAAATGTTAATTAATTTAGAAAGATGAATTGGAGACAGATTGTTAAAGGCTTTACATGCATAGAAAAGTTTATATTTCATCTTGGAGAAAATAGGAAATGACTGAAGGTTTGTTTTTGTTTGTTTGTTTTAGCAGGGAAATGAAATGGTCAGATCCCTGCTTTTGGAATATAAATTTGGCAGTTTTGTAGAGTATGGATTGATTGCAAAGGAGAGACAAAGAGACAAAACTACAAAGGTAATGTCATAGTTTAGATGAGAGACCATGAAGGCCTGAAAGAAGATGTGACTGTATCGGAAGAAAGGAAAGAAGGAAGAAAAATAGGAAGTAAGGAAGCATTTATTAGATGTCTATTTTGAGCAAAGCAGAATTGAAGTAGCTCAAAAGAAACATGAAATGTGAACATTTACAGACTCCACCCCAAATGTTCACCTGACTTATTTGTGCTGTCCTGTGGTTGAGCATTCCAAGCTCCTGCTGAGTTAGTCAGCCACAGTCAGACCCACCATAAATCGACTATAACATAATGATATCATTTTGGTCCTCTTCAAGAACAAAGGACAACAACCTTATGTGCCAGGCACTACACTAAGAGCTTCACAAATATCTCATTTTATCCTCATAATAACTGTGGAAGGTTGATACTATTATTATTTCAATTTTATACTTGAGGAAATGAAGGCAGATAGAGGTAAAGTGATTTGTCTAGGGTCACAGAGCTAGTAAGTGTCTGAGGCTTGATTTGAATTCAAGTCTTCCAGACGCCAGGTCTGGTGCTCTATCCACTGTGCCACCTAGCTGCTCTTAGGTGCAGAGGATAGATAAATATAAAACATGGTAGGGAGGGGACATTGACAAGACTTGGCAATTGGTCACATATCAGGAGCTGAATGAGAGTGAAGAATCAAGTATGACATGCTTAACAAATATTTATTGACAGACTGACTGTTGCTGGGATTATGTACCAGGGTTATCAGAAGCTACTTTCCTAGATTCTGAGATAGCTTTTCCCTTTTATAAAAATTTGTTAGGTCATGATTCCATTTCTCACACAATTTATTTGATTGATTCAAGGAAGTATTAAAAACTTATTCACACTCAGTGTTTTTTAAAAGTTATTGCATTTAAAATTTTTAAAACATATTATCTTGATTTTTTCTTTCTTTTTCTTTTTTTTTCTTTTTGGAGGATAGGGCAATTAGGGTTAAGTGACTTGCCCAAGGTCACATGGCTAGTTTTTGTGTGTATGTGTCAAGTGTCTGAGGCCAGATCTGAACCCAGGTCCTCCTGACTCCAGGGCTGGAGCTCTACTCACTGTGCCACCTAGCCGCCCCCGATTTTTTGCTTCTTAAATCACCATAGTTATTCAAAGTATCATTTCCCCTTGTTACAAATGGAAAACCCCAAGGGACAGAATTTCCAGGTAATTAATAATCGATTTATTAATTAGGCTAGCTTGCAATCAGTAAATTGATGGTTGGTGGTTTCTCTTGGGAACCAAAGACAAAAGACCTTGATGAGGTGGGGTCTCTGCCCACCCAAAAACTGTTTCAATTTCATGTTGTGTTGTGGTGGAATCATCTCAAAGAATTCAGAGTCAGACTGCTTCTAATCCAAGTATAGGCATTTATTGAGATTAATGCCTCTCATGGAGCAGGTTAAGCCCCAAGAGGAACCAGCAACTTCAGAGAAAGAAA
Source organism: Petaurus breviceps papuanus (assembly GCF_028583685.1). NCBI lineage: Eukaryota > Metazoa > Chordata > Mammalia > Diprotodontia > Petauridae > Petaurus > Petaurus breviceps. The sequence goes on along the minus strand of NW_027187460.1, from coordinate 56,451,488 downwards.
GATGGATTTTTATAGGGTAAAGATGCAATTACATAACAGAAATAATGAATATTAAAAAGGCAGGAGGGGTTTGTGAAGGGATTAGGTAATGGAGGAGGGGTCCCTTCTAGTCCCTTCTATAGTTCAGTGGTTAAACATTCTGATCATTCTGCCCTCCAATTGACTAGCTATTGTGGTCCTGTCTGGTCAAGATAGGTATTGTGGTCCTGTCTTGGGTTACATGGATGATATGATTGAGATTGAATACAAGAACACACCTGTTTCTGTGGGAGTAGGTCTGGGGGCAGTGACTAGGTAGCGACAGTGACTGGGTTCCCATCACATGGACATTCCTGCTGTTCTGTAGGATCTAAAGAGTTCATGAACACATCTATTGTTCTAGTGAGCAGTGAGGTATATATGAAGAAGTTAGGACAGTGATGGGGCGGGGGGCTAGGTAGGTACAGTGGGCCTGCTGTTTATTGGGGTCTATAATGAAGTTAGGATATTGGGACTGGGGACAGCTTTATTAGTATTTAAATCCATCAACATGGAAAGCCTGAAGGCTTTAAATAATCCTTTAAAGGGAATTCCCTTGACAACTGAAAATCAACCCTGATCTGTAGATATTTAATGAGTTGGTGGGCTAGAAGTCTTTAGCTTCTCCTGCTGAGAATTTGACCTGATCATGGAGCTTGGCTGCCTCCAGCAATCTTGTCAAGGGAATCTATTTCCATCCATACCACCCTGGTTGGTTTTCTCCTTCATGAGTTGTCATTCTAAACTCTAATGGAGGGATACAAGGACAGGGGTCCATTTCCTCCAGGTAAGATCTCCTCCAGACTGAATTCTATTTACACTCAAAACAGAAGTTAAGGTCTCCTAGTATGGTTAGGTCCCACCCAAGTTTGAAGAGCCAGGGCTAGAACAATCTCATCAATCAGCATGTCCTTCAGAGATTGACCTTTTACAGGGACTGGACCTAAAATGGGGAAATAAAGGAGAAAAGCCTGGATCCCAAATTAATAACTGATTATTAATATAATACTTAAGTAATAATTTCTCTCACTCTCCACCTCGCTGAGAGCCGTATCATATGACAACTATTTTTTATAGAGGAAAAAAATAGATCAGCACAACTGATGAAGGCATTGAAAAAGTACCAAATTGTGTGATGTGTAACACCTGTGGACCATCATGAAGAGGTAGGTTGGGAGTATCTTCTTATTGTTGTTTTTTATTGTTTGTCCTTTGTTCTCTAAGATGACTAATGACATTAGGAGAGTGATGTATTGATTTGCCAGCGAATTGGATTTAAGTGAGGCAGAGCTGTGCAAAGTCATCAGAGTCCTACGGCAAGATATGGGTCAGGATGACTGGCAATGACCCTGAATGAAATTCATTTTTTTCTTTTATTTTTTTTAATACTTTACTTTTCCAATTACATGTAAAAACAATTTTAAAAATTCTTTTAAAAAATTTTTGAGTTCTAAATTATCTCCTTTCCTCCCTCCATCCCCTCCCAGCCCCAAGAAGGCAAGAAATTTAATATGGATTATACATGTGCAGTCATGCAAAACATATTTCAATATAGTTACACTATGAGAGAAAACAGAACAAAAAATGAAAAAAAAAGTAAAAAATAGTATGCTTTTAATCTTTATTCAGACTTCATCAGTTATTTCTCTGGAGGTGGTTAGCATTTTTCATCATACATCCTTCAGAATTGTCTTAAATCTTTGTATTGCTAAAAATACCTAAAGGCATTCAGAGTCAATCATTGTACAATATTTTTGTTACTGTATGTAATGTTCTCCTGGTTTTGCTCATTTAACTTTGCATCTAATCAATAGTGATTTAGAGCATTTTGTTTTCATGTGACTATAGATAACTTTGATTTCTTCTGAACACTGCCTGTTCATCAACTGAGGAATGACTTATCTTCTTATAAACTTGAGCTCAGTTCTCTATATATTTGAAAAAATAAAGCCTTTATCAGAGAAACCTGCTGTAAGAATCTCTCCCCCTCCTCACCCCCCAGTTTTCTGCTTTCCTTCTAATCTTGACTGCATTGGTTTTGTTTGTGTAAACCTTTTAAATTTAATGTAATAAAAATGATCCATTTTACATCCTGTAATGTTCTCTATCTCCTGTTTAGTCATAAATTCTTGTCCTGTCTATAGACCTATCAGGTAACTTTCATGCTTCCCTAATTTTCTTATCACATTGCACTTTGTGTCTAAATCATGTACCCATTTTCAATTTATTTTGATATATGGTGTGAGATGTTGGTCTATACCTCATTTCTGCCAATTTTTTGCCAATTTTTGCCAATCTACCTATTTTCCAATTTTCCCAACAGTTTTTATGAAATAGTGAGAGCTTGTCCTCAAATATGGGATCTTTGTGTTAATAAAACACTAGACTACTGTGGTCATTACCTACTGTATATTGTACACCCAGTTTACTCCACTTATTGACCACTCTATCTCTTAGCCAGTACCAGAATGTTTTTATCATTAACCCTTTATAATACAGTTTGAGGTCTGGTACAACTAGGTCACCTTCCTTCCCCCTTTTTTTTTCATTAATCTCCTTGATATTGTTGATCTTTTGTTCACCTACGTGAATTTTATTAATTTTTTTTCTAGCTCTATAAAATAATTTTTTAGTAGTTTGTTGGTATGGCACTGAATAAGTAAATCAGCTCAGGTAGAGTCATCATTTTTATTATATTGCCTCAGCCTATGAGGCAATTAATTCCTATGAGGAATTAATATTTTTCTAGTTTTTCACATCTGACTTTACTTGTGTGGAAAATGTTTTGTAATTGTGTTCATATAGTTACTGGATTTGACTTAGGAGGAGGTTGACATGGGAGGTAGGTTCCCAATATTATCAACAGTGATTTTATTTTATTTTAAAGCAGTTGTGGTTAAGTAACTTGCTCAAGGTTACATGGCCAGTTCTTTCTGGGTGTGGTGCTAAGTATCTGAGCCCGGATTCGATCCCAGGTCATCCCGACTCCGGGCCGGTGCTCTTACTCACTGCGCCACCTGGCTGCCCCTATCTACAGTGATTTTAAAATGGAATTTAATTCCATTTATTCTCTTTCTGTCTCTTGCTGCTTTGTTGGTAATATATAGAAATGCTGATGATTTAGGTGGGTTTATTTTATATTTGGCAACTTTGTTAATTATTTTAACTAGTTTTTTAATAGATTCTCTAGGATTTTCCAGGTATACTATCATATCTTCTGCCAAGGGTGATAGTTTTATTTCCTCATTGCCTATTCTAATTCCTTCAATTCTTTTTTATTCTCTCTTTTGGTTATGGCTAGCATTTCTAATACAATATTGAACAATATTGGTGATAATGTTCATCCTCGCTTCACCTCTGATTTTATTGGGAAAACTTATAACATCTCCACTACAGATAACGTTTGTTGATTGTTTTAATAGATACTACTTGTCATTTTAAGGACAGCTTCATTTATTTCTATGTTTTCCAGTGTTTCTGATGGGAGTGACTTGTGTTTTGTCAAAAACTTTTGCTGCCTCTATTGAGATAATTATGTGATTCTTGTTATTTTTTATTGACATGGTTAGTTATGCTAATAGTATTTCTAATATTGAACTAGTCCTTCATTCCTGGTATAAATTCTACCTGGTAATAAAATTTGATCTTTGTGACATATTGCTATCATTTCCTTGCTAGTATTTTATTTAAAATTTTTGCATCAATATTCATTAGGGAAATTGGTCTATAGTCCCCCTCCCTCTCATTCCTCCATTCCTCCTGATTTAGGCACCAGCACCACATTTGTGTCATAAAACAAATTTTATGGAACTGCTTCTTTGACTATTTTTCCAAATAGTTTACATAGTACTGGAATTAATTGTTCTTTAAACATTTGACAGAATTCATTTGTGAAGCCATATGCCCCTGTGATTTTTTTTTCTTAAGGAACTCACAGATGGCTTGTTCAATTTCTTTTTCTAAAATGGAATACTTAAGTATTCTATTTCCTCATTTGTTAATTTGGGCAATTTATATTTTGGTAAATATTTATCTATTTCACTGATATTAACAAATTTATTGGTATATAATTAGGGAAAATAACTCCTAATAATTGCTTAAATTTTCTCTTCATTCATGACGAATTCACCCTTTTTATTTTTGATGCTGGTAATTTGGCTTTCTTCTTTCTTTTTTTTTTTAATATCAAATTAACTAATGGCATATCTAATTCATTGTCATGCTCCCAAAACCAGCTACTAGTTTTATTTATTAGTTCAACGATTTTCTTACTTTCAATTTATTAATCTCCCCTTTAATTTTTCAGGATTTCTAATTTGGTGTTTAATTGGGGGGGGGTTTAATTTGTTCTTTTTCTAATTTTTTTTAGTTGTATGCCCAATTAATTGATCTGTTCTTTCTCTATTTCACTAATGCAAACATTTAATGATATAAAACTTTCCACAAGTATTATTTTGGCTGCATCCCTTAAATTCACTTATGCTGTCTCATTGTTGTCATTCCCTTTAATGAAATTATTGATTCTTTTATATGATTTAATCTTTGACCCACTCATTCTTTAGAAGATTATATTATTTAGTTTCTCATTAATTCAATCTATGTTTCTATGGGCCTTTGCTGAATATAATTTTAATTATTTTATGACCTGAACATGATGTATTTAATATTTCTGTTTTTCTGCATTAGGTTGTAAGTTTTTAATGCCCTATTTCATGGTATATTTTTGTGTAGGTGCTATGTACCACTGAGACAAAAGTATATTCCTTTCTATTCCCATTCACTTTTCTCCAGAGGTATATATTTAATTTTTCTAAAATTCTATCATCTCATTAAATTCTTTCTTGATTATTTTTGGTTAGATTTGTCCAGTTCTGAGAGAGGAAAGTTGAGGTTCCCTACTAGTGTAGTTTTATTGTCTATTTCCTCCTGTAATTCATTTAACTGTTCTTCAAGAATTTGTATGTTATATCATTTGGTACATATATGTTTAGTATTGAATATTACTTTAGTATTGATATTGATAGAAAAGTCTATAGTACTTTTTAGCAAAGTATAGTTTCTCTGCTTATCTTTTTCAATTATATTTCATTTTGCTTTTGCTTTATCTCAAATCATGATTGCTATCCCTACTCTTTTTACTTCAGCTGAACCATAATAGAGTCTCCTCCAGCCATTTACTTTATGTGTGTCTCTGCTTCAAGTGTGTTTCTTCTAAACAACTTATTGTAGGATTCTGGTTTTTATTACACTCTGTCAGCTTCCTTTTTATGATTGAGTCCATCTCACTAACATTCATAGTTGTGGTTACTAACTGTTTATTTCCTCCCATCCTACTTCTCCCCTTGCCCCTACTCCATTTATCCTTCTCTCTCTCTACTTTCCCCCGTCCTTCCTCAAAAGTGTTTTGCCTCTGCCCACTGCCTTCCTCTTCTCTTATTCCCTTTCTCTCCTACTTCCCTTTAAGGTAAGATAGATTCCTATACCTGAGTGTATGTTATGCCCTATTTCAGTCATTTCTGATGAGAGTAAGGTTCAAGCATCGCCCAACTCACTATCTTCTCCACTGCAAAAGTTCTTTCTTACCTCTTTTCTGTGAGAAAATTTACCCTGTTCATCCTCTCCCTTTCCCCTCCTCCCAGTGCATCCCTCCTATTTTTTTTAATGTTGTCCCATAATAGTTAACTCATACCTATGTCTTCTATCTATGTATACTCCTCACTGCCACAAAAATGATAAAGTTTTTAGGTATTACAAATATTATTTTCCCAAGTAGGAATGTAAACAGTCTACCCTTATAATTTCTCTTTCCTGTTTACCTTTTTATGCTTCTCTTGAGTCTTGTATTTGAAAATCGAATTTTCTGTTAACTTTGGTCTTTTCATAAGAAATGTTTGAAAGTCCTCTATTTCACTGAATATCAATTTTTCCACCTAAAGGATTATACTCAGTTTTTCTAGGTAGCTGATTCTTGTTTGTAATCCTAGCTCCTTTTCCTCTGGAATATCATTTTCCAAGCCCTCTGATCCTCTATGCTAAATTCTGTGTTATACTGACTGTGGCTCCATGATATTTAAATTGTTTCTTTCTGACTGCTTTCTGTATTTTCTCCTTGACCTGGGAACTCTTGAATTTGATTATAATATTCCTTGGAGTTTTCATTTTGAGATTTTTTTCAGGAAGTGATTAATGGATTTTCCCCATTTATATTTTACCTTATGGTTCTAGGATATTGGGGCAGTTTTCTTGAAAAAGTTCTTGAAATATCATGTCTAGGCTCTGTCTTTAATCATGACTTTCAGGTAGTCCAATAATTCTTAAATTATCTCTCTTTAATCTAGTTTCCAGGTCAGTTGTTTTTCCAATGAGATATTTCATATTTTATCCTATTTTTAATATGTTTGATTTTGTTTTATTATTTCCATTTGACCACACCAAGAGCTAAAAACAAAAAAAAAAGTTCCTACTTAGAGGAATATTTTCAAGATGATGTGGTCATATCATGTAAATAAGTGGGTTTTTTCAAATAAAGTTTCTTTTGCAAAAAATAAAATTAAGCAATTTATACACACACACACACACACAGAAAAGCTTTAAAAGCAGACTAATTGTGGTTTGTTAAAAGAGATAAGCTCTATACCAAAGCTATGCAATGCAGAATTTAGAAATTTCATAATTGACAACAGCATTAGATATTGAAATTATGAAATCCTAATGTTATTTTGATCAAATTATACTTCAGAGTTGTCCCATTTCCAAAATCTAAACTTAGTATTTCACGTCAATTAAGAAATCCCTATTATAGAAGATTATGCTAAAGATTCTGCTTGTTGTCTTTATTACCCTGGTCCCATTCATGGTTGCTTCTGTTCTGACGAAAGACTTCTAGGGGTCAAATTGGGTATCTTCTATCTACTCCATAGCAGCCACTTCAACTGTGCCAACACAAGGCGATATCCACCTGCCACTAGCAGTCTAGTCTCTCAACCTGGATGTGGAGAACGTCGAATGTAAAGAAGACCAATTCTCCTTTTGACTTCAGGCCTCCCATATCCTACTGCACTGTCCTTTGAGGGTATAGGAATGATGTCCTCCATCCAAAGACGAACCCTTTCATACCTGATAACATATCCTGGTGACTCTGAACTAGTGTAGATAATCACCCAGACTTCATTCCACACCCATTACCACCCAGTTCATCATTCCCATCCCCCTCATCCCTCTCACCCCAAAGTTTCAACCTACCCCCATTTAGTTCTTCCACTGTGCTCTCTGGAACAACTGTTCCATAAGCAACAAATTTCCCTTAATCTCAAATCTTCCTCTCCCACTCTTTCCATCTACTAGTGCTTGCTAAAACTTGGCTTCCTTCTGATGACACAGTCTTTCTGGCCACCCTTTCCAATATTGACTGCACCCCCTTTACTTCTCCTTGGCTCACTGGTTGAGGAAGGAAAATTGGAATACTCTTTTCTCTACATTGCCACTTCCAGGTTCTTCCTCTTCCTCTATCACTAACTAATCTCTCTTCCTTTGAGGTTCATAATATCCATGTCTACTGTTCAATCGTATTCATGGTAGTTGTTGATTACAGACCTCAGGTTACTCTTCTTCCTTCCTTAATAAGTTTGTTACCTGGTTCAGAATTTTTCTCTCCTCTCCAACTCCTGTCCTCATACTAGGGAACTTCCAATACATATTGACTCCTCTTCAAATGCTATCACCACTCAGTTCCTCAACCTGCTCACTTCCCATGAACTATCCCTCTACTCCAATTAAATCACATGCAAAAATGGTCATATCCTTGATTTTTCCATCACCCACAAATGTACCACCTCTATCTTCAACAAGTCTGAAATCCCTGATGACCTTCAATCCTTGACACCTCTTCCCTAATTCTTTCCCAGAATATCTCCCCTGCATTGGCCATGCTCTCCTCTTCTCCCCATTTCAGCCCCCTGGAGAACCAATTCAACTGCCTACTACTCCTCTCTTAAATCTCTAGGCCCCTTATCATATTGGGAATTATGCTCAACCTTGATCCTCAGACCTTAGCTTTGGATCTCTCCCAGCATTTTTCACCTTAGCACATTTGCTATTGAATGATGGTGGAGAAAAATCACATAACTTTTCTGATTGGGCCCACTATAAATTTATGTTATGAAGTCTCAAAAAGATCCTTACTGCTACTAGAAATCCTACTATACCTCTCATCAAGTCATTATCTCACTCTCTATAGGGACTCTTCTAACCTTTTCATCCCTCCTTGAATCTCCCATGAATCTCTCTTTCTCTACTCCCTCAGCTGAGAACCTTGCCTTATATTTTACAGAAAAAAATAAGACCTTTTGCATTAGCTCCCTATTTTCTCCCTTTCCTCATCTCCTATCATTCAGACTCCATAGACATTTCCTCATTCACCTCTGTCTCAGGTGATTAAGTGGCCTTACTCCTTTCAAAGGCTAACCCCTCTAAATTGTTCAAGAATCCCATTCCATCCTGTCTCCTCCAACAGACTGCATCCTCTGTCATCCCCACTGTTTCATTTATTTTCAATTTCTCCCTCTCTACTGGCCCATTTCCAACTGCCTACAAACATGTCCATGTCTTCCCTATACTGAAAAAATGTCACTTGATCCTTCCATCCCTGTTAACATTCTGTATCTCTCCTGATCTTTGTAGCTAAACTCCTTGAAAAGGACAGTTACAAGTGCCTCCACTTCTTTTTCTTACTTCATTCTTAATTCCTTACAATCTGACATCCAACTTTACTATTCCACTAAAATTCCATTCTCCAAAGTTATTAATAATCTCTTAATTATACAATCCAGTGACTTTTTTCTCAATCTTCATTCTCCTTGACCTCTGCAGCCTCTGACACTGTTGATCACTCTTGTCATCTAGATACTCTTCTCTTTAGGTTTTCAGGACACCACTCTCTCCTGTTTCTCTTCCTACCTATCTGACCATTACTTCTCTGCCTCCTTTATTAGGTCCTCTTTTAGATCATGCCCTCTAACTGTAGATATCCCTTAGGATTCTGTGGTGCACCCTCTTCTCTTCTCCTTTTATAGCTACTTCACTTGGTGATCTCATCAGCTCCCAAGGATTTCCATGCTGATGTTTCTCAGATATAACCATTCTGCCCCAAACTCTCTATTGACCTCCAATCTCACATCTCTCAGTGCCTTTCAGACATCTAAAACTGGATGTCCAGTAGACGTCTTCAACTCAATATATCCAAAATGTAACTCATCTTTCCCCTTAAACTCTCCTCCTCCACCCTTCTCTTTCACTGTAGACTAACACCATCCCTTCATCCCTTAGGCTTACAACATATGGAATCACTCTGGATTCTCACTGTCCTCTTCCCTCCTCCACTCATAGCCAATCTATTGTCAATTCCTGTTGATTTCAGCTTTGCAACAGTTGTTGAATATGGCCTCTTCTCATCTCTGACACTGCCAGCAGTCTAGTGCAGGTCTTCATCTCCTCACACCTGGGTTATTATAATTGCCTGCTGGTGGGTATGCCTGAACAAGTCTCTCCAATCCATCCTCCATTCAATCACTAAAGTTATTTTCCTAATGTACAGGTTCAATCATGTGTACCCCCCTTCTCTCGCCCCCAACCCTTTAATTAAATTTCAGTGGCCCCCTATTACCTCCAGAATCAAATACAAAATGCTCTCTTTAGCATTCAAGGCCCTTCATAACCTAGCTCCTATTGATCTTTCCAATCTTCTTATACCTCACTGCCCAACACATATTTTTCAGTCCAGTGACACTAACCTCTTAGCTGTTCCAGAAACAAAATGCTCTATCTCTAGTCTCTAGGCATTTTCTCTGGTGGTCCCCTATGCCTAGAATGCTTTCCCTCTTCCATTCTAACTATTAACCTCCTTAGCTTCCTTTAAATCTCAACTAACTTCCTATCTTCTACAGGATGTCTTCATTAATCCCTCTTAATTCTATTATCTTCCCTCCATTAATTATTTCCTATTTTTCCTATATAAAGTTTGGTTTGTATATTGTCTTCCCCTTTAGATTATAAGCTTTTCGAGGGCAGGAACTGATTCTTGCCTCTTTTTGTGTACCCAGCACTTAGCTCAGTGCCTGACCCATAGTAAGTGTTTAATAAATGTATACTGATTGATTTATTCCATGGGATATCAAAGGAAGTCTGGATTTCAACATTCCATTCTATAATAACTTTTATCAATAGCCACTCCACCTAATTAAACCCACATTCCTCTAAGCTGTTTTTAATGATAACATCCATAACATCAGAAACAAACTGGACTCAAGTATTTTGGGGAAGGAAAATGTATACCTAGAACTGAAGGTGGTAAGAGATGTATAGTCTTCTGGAAAGAGCCATTCTTTCTTGTTTCACTTTTCAAAGTAGCCAAAGAAATCTACCCACTCCAAGATTAACCTTTGGTTCTGTGAGATTTTTTTTTCAAGGCCCTCCAGGCCTTTAGTATGGCCAATTGAAAATTGAATTTATAAGTGCTTTGGATTCCTTAGAAGATGGTAAGAAGTCCATTTAGCTGCATGAAGTCATAAATTCTATCCAAATAGGTAAGATGAACATTTTTTTCCCCTCAGTTAGGATCTTTTTAGTTAACAAGTAGCTTACTAGTTCATAGGGAACATATGACATGAAATAATTTAGTAGGCTCCATTTTTCAGTATCTCCTCCAGGCAGCCTTTCAGGATCCCCTCCACTGCCCCAGTTGTTAGCACTTTTCACCCTCTTCCCCAAATACTTTGTGTATATTTTTCTTTCTTTTCTTTTTTTTTTTTTAAGCAATTGGGGTTAAGTAACTTGCTCAAGGTTACACGGCCAGTTATTTCTGGGTGTGGTGCTAAGTATCTGTGCCCGGATTTGATCCCCAGGTCATCCCAACACTGGAGCCGGTGCTCTTACTTGCTGTGCTACCTGGCCGCCCCTTGTGTATATTTTTCATTTACTTATGTCTATGTATGTCATTTTCCCCACAATAGAATGTAAACTTCTTGATGGCAAGGACATTTCTTTTTCTCTTAATATGCCCACTACCTTGCATAGGTACTTGATAAATGCTTGTTGAATTAAACTGAAATTAACTGCAAGAAATTGGAAAGTGTGAAAGGAAACATTTTCTAGAAACATACACCAAACACACACCCCTTCATCTCAGAAAAGATGCTATTCTTTCATTTTCCCATCTTTTCCCTCTTCTTCATTATAAAGAACAAAGGACATTGCTGCTCCTCATTAAAACTTCCTCAAGGTGTCCAGACAATGCCTCATGTCTCTCTAATATAAATGGAAGTTTGGTAATGCTAGTGTAACCCAGCTTTTGAGCATGCCTAGTTTGCCTAACAGGGAACCTTCTGCATCCGCGAACATGTAAGTGTTGTGGTTTTCTTTGGCTGCTTGACTCTTTAAAACTGGTGCAGTAGAGCTGGTCGATTTCTCTTCTTCTGCTCTCTTTTTGGCAGCACTTTCCTATCTACTCCCAGAATGGACACCAGGAACTGAACCTGTTTGTGAGAGGAGGAAGGGAGTTGACCTTCCCTTGCTTATCTCTCTTTTACTCAGATCCAAGAAATGAGTCATGAGATGTTTGTTTCTGCTTTGGGTTTCTTGGCCTCATTTTCAGGTGCCAGAAGTGATCCTTACAAGTTCCAGCCATGGTGACCTTGGAACCAGGGCTGCAGCACTACAAGCTAGCCCAGACAGCAGGAAAGCTCAAGAATTCAGGGAACCTGGGACCCAAGCCCCAGGGGAAATTTGTACTTGGATCTAGGACTGTGCATTATGGGCACAGAGCTAAGCTATGGATCTAAATCTCTTTCCTAGCCCAGAGATTGAGGTTATGTAGGGGAAGGGGGTTATGCCTCTCTTGTGTTGGGGGGGAGGGATATGTTTATATATTTGTGATTATCTTTGGGGAAAAAATTTTCTCTTTGTAAAATATTTACTGTGTTACAATAGTTGTGAGCTTTAGAGGGCAGGCACATTGGACAAGGAAGTCAGAAAAGTGTGGGAAAGGGCACAGATAGGATAAGTCTGAGATGGATAGTGATGAGACAGCAGTTAGTAGGAGAAGGAAGGGGTTCCCCCCCCCCAAAAAAAAACTTCCCAGCAGAGGTGACTGAGAGGGTGGGGAAGGGGCTATACCACATGCTCTGGGCTACCATGTTGATTTGATTATTATCTGATGCTCAGGTTGTGGGGGGGGGTGAGAGGAAGAGTGTTTCTGGTCTGGGGAGCCAAGTGACCTGGTGGTGAGGCCAGTTTGTTTGGCCAGATGGCAAGCTACTCCTGTCCGCCTTGATTATGGAGGACCAAGGTATTTGATTTAACTTACCCTCTCTTGCCAGTGATTATGGCTATTTACAAAGCTGTTTTATTGTCTTATTCTGGAGTGTTATCAGCACAACAGAGCCTGGCCAGTCTCTCAATCTTATTCATTGATGCTGTGATGACTGGAAACATTTTCTCCTCTTTTGTACTGATAGTTCCTAGCTTTTAGATTTGGGGGAAATCCTCTAAGCAGGGTTGAATGACCTCAAACCAGGTTGCTTGTCATAATGGGAATAGGAAGAAAAGAACAAGGAGGTTGCATTTCTGCACAGAAGACTTTCCAAAAATGGATTATAAATTGAGAGGGAGAAAGGACCTTAGAGGCCCCCTAGTCTAACTCTCATTTTGAAGATGAAGAGATTAAGACCCAGGGAAGTTAAGCGACTAGCAGTAGGTACCATGAGTAGCATGCATCAAAGGTGGGATGTGAATCCAGGTCATTTGATGCCAGAGCTGGGGTTCTTTCCCTCTTTTAATTATTACCTATTTCCCTACATATAAATTGTTTTCTATATATATTTTTTTGCATGTTGTTTCCACCATCAGATTGCAAGCTCCTTTGAGGGCAGGGACTGCCTTTTGTCTCTTTTTGTATCCCTAGTGCTTAGCATAGTGCCTATGCCTGGTACAGAGCAGGCACTTAAAAATCGTTTATTGATTGATTTCTCTTTCTACTGTGGATGTGACTTGCAGGGATGAGTGACATCTTATCTAATTTGTCCTTTCATTTCTCTGGAACTGTCCACAGCTCTAACAATCCCCATATTTGGAAAAGTTCAGGATAAAGTGCGGGCCACAAGGCCAATGCCTAAATACCTTAGGGAGCCTAGCCCCGACAAAAAGGACTGTGGTAGAAGTGGTGAGATCAAACCTGCTTGAATATTTAAGACTTGTGGGATTTGAACTTAAATGAAAACTTTTGATGTTCAGCTCTGTTCACTATTTGAAGGGTTCATTTAAAGAGCTTAGTGAAGAGGATCAGTGGGTTTCTTGGGTATTAAACACATCTTCCAATGCAATATTTTAATGAGGTAAGTGTAATGCAGCAGGCCCTTGGATTTAGTTTCTCTTATAACACTCATGATCTCAAAAAGCAAAGTAAAAAGCCCTTGGAAAAACACTTGGGGAATCTGATTGAGCTTTTGAAAATTTAAAAAACATCCAGATGTTTGAACCACTCTCCCTCCCTTCTCCCTAACCCCTACCATATCTGTATTGAACCCTTCTCTAAAATTCCAAACACATGTGGAATAACCACCCAATGAATGTGATACTATTGGGTTTTTCTTTATTTTACTTGTCCCTCCTTCCTACACTCTGCAGCTGTAATCATTGATTTCAAAGTGTTAAGGGGCTTTTGTATCTATTACTTGCTGTCTTTCTCAGACTTCTCAGGGCATAGGGTTTGATAACTTGATTGCCCAATGGCCCTGCAGTGTGTCATCAATGAAAAGACTTTTCCCCCCTTCTGAGTTCCTGGATTTTATTTTTAACTATCAAGACTGAGAGATTGTGTTGTTTGGCACTATTGGAGTGTGGGAAGAGAGCAGCCACACAGGCAATTTCAGAGAATGAGGCCATTTGTCTGGTGTTACTCATAATGAATTAGTGTCTTCTGACTGATTTCCTCAGTACTTTTAAAACCATAGCCATCTTTGCCTGCCTGTCCTTGTTCCTGCAGTTCCGATGTTTTGCCTTTTAATTTGGTCTCTGTTGAATTCTCCTGTAAATCAATTCAGCCTGATGATTTTTCCTTTTGTCTAAAAGGAAAGAATGTGGGGGAATGTTTTCCTAGTATGGTAAAAATAAAGTTTCAGTACTGTGTTTACTGTCTACAAACTGTCCATTCATTTCTCCATCAGACTAACCTGATGACCCCAGCACACAAGGCTAACTTCCCATTTGGATAGTGTGGTAATATAAAGACGGACTTGATTGATTTATTTATTCAGTCAAATCATTCTACTTCACTTAAAGGTTAGAGGCTCAATCATGGGCTTTATTCTATTCAAAAATTCTTCGAAATGGAATGACTCTGTAAAGGATTCTAATAGACTATCTGAACCTACATGACTCAGGAGTCATTTATCAATTATAAAAGTGTTTTAGGACCAGTCATTTGAGAGATTGGGTTGATCGTGGTTTGCAGCAGGAGTATTAGTACCATTCTAGAAATACTGGATGTGACTAAGAACCTTCATTTTGACCTCAATGTGCTGACAAAGCCCCTCACTTACCTCAAATAATCCAGGTCTGCAACTTGAGGCTTTTTCTGCTCTGTTGCAATGATCTTGTGACCATCTGGTCTGTAACTGGAGGCTTTTCCACTGTTTTCCACTATCCTCATGACCACCAGATCTGGGTGGTTCTATAGGTTTCATTACTCTTCCAAATGTGAGAAGCTAATGCATCACTGGTTAGTTAAACTTTACTTGCCTACCACAAGTTTCTGCTGATTGGCTGTTAACTCTAAATGGGCCTTATAAAGCAAATAAACTGATTGGAACCAGGCCTGGAATGCTCCATGATCCAAGGAATGGTCCCTAGAGGCCATATAGGCCATACTAGGTATATTTATCTTCCATGACTAAGGAAAGTATCTCTGTCTAAGGTTCCATGACCTTCTAGGCTGGAAATATCCTCAGTAAAGTTATGAAGTGAGGCTGGATAAATGCTTCCTCATTCAAAGGGGATAAAGTTGAATTAAGGTCAAAATGGAACTAAGTCAAAAGGTCATGTAGTACAACATTTTTCTCCCCTCCTCTCCCCTCCTCTCCTCTCCTCTCCTCTCCTCTCCACTCCCCCCCCCCCCCCCTCCCCCCACCCCCACCCCCCCCCTCACTCTCCTCCCCGTCCCACACACACCCACCCTCGCGCCCCCTGTACACTTACCTCCTACCTCCTCGCCAT
>NW_027187460.1:56350442-56431206 GCF_028583685.1 Petaurus breviceps papuanus | reverse complement strand
CTCCTCTCCTCTCCTCTCCTCTCCTCTCCTCTCCTGGATGTACTGATGAAGACAGGAAGACCTGAGCTCCAATTTAACCTCAATTAGTAAACAGTTATTGTCTTCTGTGTTCCAGGCATTGTGCCAAGTGTCGAGGATATGAAAAAGGGCAAAAGACAGCCTCTGCCCTCAAAGAGCTTATAATTTAATGGGGGAGATGTCATACAAACACATTTATACAAAGTAAGCTACATGAAGGATAAATAGGAAATAATACAAGAGAAAACATTGGAATTAAGAGATATTGGGGAAGGTTTCCTATAGAAGGGGAGATTTTAATTCGGATTTAAAGGAAGACAGGAAAGTCAGTAAGTAGAATGAAGGAGGGAAAGCATTCTAAGCATGGTGGACAGCTAGAGAAAATGCCCAGAGACAAAAGATGGAGTGTCCTGTTTCTGGAACAGCCAGGAGGCCAGTGTCACTGGACTGAAGAGCACATTTTGGGGAATAAGGTGTAAGAAGCCTGGAAAGATAAGAGGGGGCTAGGTTATGAAGGGCTTTGAATGCTAAACAGAGCATTTGCTCCTGGAGGCAATAGGAAGCCATTGTTGAGTAGCAGGGGGTGACATGATTGAACCTGTGTTTTAGGAAAATCACTTTAGTGACTGAATGGCGAATGGATTAGAGTGGGACGAAACTTGAGGCATGCAGACTTACCAGCAGGCTATTGCAGTAATCAAGGCATGAGGTGATAAAGGCCTTCATTAGAGTAATGGCAATGTCAGAGGAGAGAAGGGGGTATATTTGTCTCATTACAAAGCTGAAGTTGGCAGGCCTTGGCAACAACCTGGATATGAGGGCTGAGAGATAGCAAGGAATCCAGGATGATAACTAGGTTGTGAATTCGAGGGACTAGGTGGATGGTGTTGTCCTTGCAGTAAGAGGGAATGTAGGAGATAGGGGGGAGTTAATGAGTTCTGTTTTGGGCATATTGAGTTTGAGACATTTACTGGACATCTAGTTCGGGATTTCTTTTTTTTTCTTTTTTTCTTTTTTTTTTGGAGGGGGGAAGGCAGGGCAATTGGGGTTAAGTGACTTGGCCAAGGTCACATGGCTAGTAAAGTGTCAAGCATCTGAGGCTGGGTTTGAACTCAGGTCCTCCTGACTCCAGGGCCAGTGCTCTATTCACTGTGCCACCTAGCCACCCCTAGTTCAGGATTTCTGAAAAGCAGTTTGGAAATGGGAGATTGGAGGTCAGCAGAGAAATTGACCCAGGAGAGGTGAACTTGAGAATCTTCAGCATAGAGATGGTGGTGAAGTCCATGGGAGGTGATGAGATCGCCAAATGAAGTAGCATAGAAAGAAAAGAGAAGAGAGCCCAGGACAGAACCCAAACATTTTACTAGCTATGTGATCCTGGGCAAGTCAATTAACCTCTCCCTGTCTGGTTTCTCATATGATAAATGGGGATAATAATGGCATCTAACTCCCAGAGTTTTACAACAAAATGAAGCAATATTTATAAAATGCTTTGCAAACCTTAAAGCCTGGCACATAGTAAGCACTTAATAAATGTTTTCCTTCCTTCCTTCCTTCCTTCCTTCCTTCCTTCCTTCCTTCCTTCCTTCCTTCCTTCCTTCCTTCCTTCCTTCCTTCCTTCCTTCCTTCCTTCCTCCCTTCCTTCATCCTTTGCCTAGGCCTTATTTCAGTATTTACCTTCTTGGTCACTGTAACATTGAATAAAAATGTCTTATATCAGTAAGTAAGAAATGAAACATTAGAGCAATTTCTGAAAAATGTCCATTGAACAACAACTTTAAAAAAACAACAACACATTGATAGAAGTTTATTGATAATTGAGTCAGTCCCCTTTCCCCCAGAAGGAGAAAGGAGGACATGAAGACAAGTAGAACAAAGCAGCTAATCTGACAGATAAATGTATGACTATCACCACTGACATCAAAGCAATTCTACTGAGCCTCATGTTTATACTTATGTGGTATGAACGTTCCCTTTTTCTCCATCCTCCTCCATTTAAACAACAGAGTCAGCCTCTAGTTTCTAGTGGAACTGATTTACTGCCACTATCAACTGTGTTACTTCATACCTTAGAAGTAGAATGAACATTGATGGAGACCTGAGCAATGGTATGAGCAATTGAGCACATGAATCCTTATAAATCCTTTTTCACATTTACTAAAGACAGTTTATATAACCCCAGGGTTCTGCATCACTTCCTTGAAATCCCAGACAAGAGTAATAGATTTATTGATAATCCCCAGTCTTTTTTGAGTGCCATATAGTTCACCAAGACTTGACCTACAGGGACCTGCCTCTCCTATCTTTGACAAAGGACCCAGGATAGAATAGGTTCAGCCATTCTGGAAAACAATGGTGAATTATGCTAGAAAAGTGACTAAATTGACCATACCTTTTGAGCAAGCAATACTATGACTGAGTATGATATATATGCCTAGGAGATCATAAACTGAAAGGCCCCATACATAACAAAATATTCATGACAACACTCCTTGTGGTCACACACGCACAAATCCACCTCAACCAACAAAAAAATAACCACATAAATAAAGGCAATAAATAACACACCTAGACATAAATGGGTAGTAACTAAATGGGAAGTTGTTGAATAAATTGTGGTATATGATGTCAAGGATTGCTATTGTTTCATATGAAGTAATTAATATAAAAGTTAAGAGAAACCTGGAAAGATTTATTTGTGTTTATGCAGAGCAAAATAAGCAGAACCAAGAGAAAAATATATACAAGGACATTGATCGTATAAAGGAAGGCAACACTAAAATACTTAGTGTTTAAAAGATTTAGAATTTAGATAAATGCAGCACCAAACATTTTCTCCAGAACATAGATATATACAAACATACATAATACATTTATGCATGTGTATATACATACATGTACATGTGCACTGTCTACACACATACAGCTATTTGCCTCCTCTTGGTAGAAAGATGGAGTACTACAGGTATGGAATTGGGCATACATTGTAAGATATGGCCAATATTTTTATTTGTTTAACTTAACAGTAGTTTTTCGTTAGGAGGGCAGTTTTGTTGGAGGAAATGATTAGGAAGAAAAATGATGCAACAACAATCATGAACAAAAAATTTAAAAATAAATGAAACCAAAAAGGAACCAAAATAATCTGCTCAATGGTTACAAAAGAAAGGTAGAGATTACAAACCCATTTAGATACTGTCTTTTACATCTTGGTGTCTGGCTTATTTACATATTTATATATGTATATATCATTATAACATATTTTATTTGCATGTAGGTATGATCCTAAGTTTTATATATTCTAGGTTCATAGAACTCTAGAGTTGGAAGGACATTAGAGATCATGTATAGTTGAATCATACCATGTAGATATGGATGGAGATCCATGTAGGTCAACTTGCATGCTTGAAGTCACACAGTATGTTCATAGGAGAAATGGACTTAGAAACCATGTCTCCTGACTCCAGTGTTCCTTCTATTACAAAACACCTTCCAGCAAACAATCAACAAATGCTATGTAATCTAGTACAATGCCACCTCATATTGTAATCTGTAATCTTTTTGAGTATAGGAACCTTTTCCTCTTCATATTATGTAAGTGTCAATAAGCAGTTGGTACCAAGGCAATAAGGAAATGAAAATTAGTGATGCTGTCATTGGGACTTTGACTCTATTCTCTACCTTTTCTTCCACCACCACCATGTTGTGTCCTTATTTTTATTTAATAAGAAAGTAGGTTCAAATTTTGCAAAAACTTTTTTCAGTTTTACCTAGCCCAGTAGGGTTATCTTGATGAAAAAGACTCAAGTACATCATTACTGAGATGAGAAATGCTGGCTTTTTGTTGCCATTTAACTAAAAGCCATCTGTTAAAGTCTCAGGCAAACTCACTGAAGAGAACAGACAAAAAATGGAGGTCCTATAAATTTCATAAAGAAGGATATAATGGGGGAGGCTAGATGGCACAATGAGTAAGAGCGCCAGCCCTGGAGTCGGGAGGACCTGGGATCGATTCTGGCCTCAGATACTTAACACCCACACACAAAAAACTGGCCGTGTAACCTTGGGCAAGTTACTTAACTCCTATTGCTTTAAAAAAAAGGAGATAATGAGCATTGTTGATTTTTTTGTGTGGAACACAGGAACACTTTATTCAGGAACACTTATATCAGGAACACTTTATTATATCCTAATGTCTTACAGACACCTCAAATTTAACTTGTATAAAACAATGCATTATGTCTCCCTCTGAAATCACTCCTTCTTGGAACTTCCCAATTTCTGTTGAGGGTCTTATATCCACTGCCCTATTCTAGTTACCCCAATTCATAATCTCAGAACTATCCTTGACTCTTCCCTCTCTTTTAGCTCTGATATGTAACCAATGACCCAAATTTGCTGATTTTATTTCAACTAATTCTTTCCCATATGTCCCCTTTTCTCTACTCAGGTGGTTTCTATACAACTATAGTTCAGGATCCCCTCATCACCTAGATTACTTAAATAGTTTCAAATTAGTCTCCCTTCTTTCAGTATTTCTCTCTATCCACTTGCCAAAATAATTTTCCTAAAGAAGATTATCACTCCATATGGATCCTCAGGAAGCTAGGTGGCACAGTGGATTGATTGCTGGGTCTAAAGTCATGAAGACCTGACTTCAAAACTGGCCTCAGACACTTACTAGCTGTATGACCCTGACACAATCTCCATGTGCCTCAGCTCCTCATCTGTAAAATGGAGATAATCATAGACCTCTCAGAGCTGTTGTGATAATCACATTCGATAATATATTTGTAATGTGTTTAGCTCAGTGCCTGGTACATAGTAAGAACTATATAAACGCGTATTCTCTTCCACTCAAGTTGATACAGTGGTTCCCTATTGAGTCCAGTATAAAATACAAAACTTTTTTTTGTTATATACAGTTCTTCACAATTTGGCACTATCCTACCTTTCAGTCTGTCAATAAACATTTACTACTTTGTGTTAGGCACTATGTTGAGTGCTGGGAATAGGCAAGACTGTTACTGCTCTCAAGGAGATCACAATATAAAAGGGGAAAGTGTATGGAAACAACTCTGGACAAGCAAGCTGTTTACAAGATAAATAGGGAATAATCAGTAGAGGGAAGGCACTACCATTTAGGGAGCAGATAGCAAAAAGCTCCTGGGAAAAGGTAGGATTTTATCTGGAATTCGAAGGAAGCCAGGGAAACTAGGAGATAAAGATAAGAAGGAAAGCATTCCAGGTATGGGGGATAGCCAGTGAAGGTGTCCAGGGTTCTGAGATGAAATGTCTTGTGTAGGGAGCAGCAAAGAGGTCAATACCAATGGTTGGAAAAGTGTGCTAATGGGTAGTGATGTGTAAGAAGAAAGGTGTGTAGGGAAGGAACAGGTTAGGAAAGGGTTTTGAATACCAAACAGAGGATTTCATATTTGATCCTGGAGGTGAGAGGAAGCCACTGGAGGTTATTGAGTATGTGTGGGGAATTTGAAATGGTCAGACATGCATTTTAAGAAGATCACTTAGATAGCTGAGTGGAGGATGGACTGGAAGGGGGAGAGACTCTTGGTATGGAGACCAACCAGTTTTCCAGACTTATGTCATATTACTTCCCCTCATATATTGTACTCTAGCCAAACTAGTCTTTTATTCCTTGTATACAACATTCCATCACTTGCCTTTTTGTCTTTTTATATAACCTGTCTGCCATACCTAGACTATTATCCCATCCCACCTCTGTCTTTCGGAATCCCTAGATTCCTTCAAAGTTCAACTTTGGTGCCATTTTCCCACATAAGTTCTTTCCTTATCTGCCTAGTCATTACATTCAGATTGCTTCATATTTACTTAACTGTGCACTTATTGAACCCCCCCCCCCAGTGGAAGCTCCTTGAGGGCAGGAACTGTTTTTTTCCTCTGTCCTTATATTCCCATTACTTAACACAATGCATTGAACATAGTATGTGCTTATTAATTCTTGTTAAATTAAATGGAATGCTTTGATTTATTCAACAAACATTTATTAAGCTTGTACTGCAGGCATTGCATTGTGGATTCTCTGTACTAAGTGGTTTACCATTGTTATATTCAACTTGGTATCCCTCCACAGAACTTAGCATGGTGCATTGCTCACAGAACACACTCAATCAATGTTTGCTGAATGAAATAAAACATTCAATTTAATTTAATAAGAATTTATAAGACAAGATGCTTGCCCTCATAGAGGTTACATTCTCTACAGACTCACTTGGGTTACTATTATGTCTCATATGTTAGAATGTGTGATCCTTGAAGGCAAGGACTGTGTATCTTTGTATTCCTAGCACTTTCTTTGTATCCCTAGCACTTAGCACAGTACTTCAAATAATAAATGCTTATTGACTAATTAGTCTTTCTGCCTTTAGTCTCTCCCCTTTCTAATCATCCTAAACATAGCTGTTAAATTAATATTCTAAAACCCATCTGCTCATGTCACACCTCTGCTCAAGAAACTTCAGTGGTTCCTTGTTGCCTCTAAAGTAAAATGGAATCTCCTCTGTTTTGACTGCTTCAAGGAAGAGACCACTAGGTAAAGAGTCAAAGGTCCTAAGTCAGGTTCCAGCTTACTCTTGGGATTTTCCCACTTATGCAGTTTTCCATGTCTAAGTCTATAGTCTGATCCCAACTTATATTTCTAGACATTTTCCATCACTCCTTTTCTGTTTCTTTCCTCTGTGCTTTTGCCTAGGCCAGGGGTGGGGAACCTGTGGCCTTGAGACCATATGTGGCCCTGTAGGTCCTCAAGTGAGACCCTTTGACTAAATCCAAATTTCACAGAACAATCCTTTAATAAAAAGATTTGTTCTGTAAACTTTGTACTCAGTCAAAAGGCTATACCCAAGAACCTAGAAAGCCACATATATCCTTGAATCTACAGATTCCCCACCCTGGGCCTAGTCTCTCCTCCATACCTAGAATGCTCTTTCTTCTCATTTCTCCCTTTCTAAATTCCTAACTGTATTCAAGTATCAGCTCAAAGGTTTTATGAAGACTATCCTTGCCTCTCCTATTGTTAGCACTTCCTTGTATAAAATTATTTTGCATTTCCTTTGTGCATATATGTATCATGTGTATATATGCACATACATACACACATGTTAGTATAATTATATAGAAGCACACAACATATTTATATATGCATATATAAATTCATGTGTATATATGCTTATATATGGATGTCATATATATTTATATTTCCTTGTCTGAATAAATGTTGTTTTATATCAGGAGATTTACAGTTCTTTGAGGGTCTTTGCTATTTAGTTTTGTCTAATTCATTGTTACCTGATTTGAGATTTTCTTGGTAAAGATGCTTGGAGCGGTTTGCCATTTCCTTCTCCAACTCATTTTAAGATGATGAAACTGAGGCAGAGTTAAGTGACTTGCCCAGGGTCACACAACTAGTTAGTATCTGAGGCCAGATTTTAACTCAGGTTTTCCTGATTCCAGGTCTGGCCCTCTGTCCACTGTGCCACCTAGTGCAGGTTTAGGTTAGGTATAGGTAAAAGTAGGTTCTCTTTATTTTGGTTATTATATTATATTAATTATATTATATTATATTTATAATATAATACAATATTATATTGTATTGTATTAATTATATTATATTATTTTAGTCACCAGTATCTGGCAAAGAGCCAGGCAGAAATAAGATGCTTAAAAATGTACCTGCATATTGCCTTCATTTCAACATCTGTAATACAGCAAAGCACCTAAGTTTCTCATGTTGTTCTTGTGGAAGAGATGGAAAGATGTGGTCTAGATTATAGCATAATTAGATGGATACAAAACTGACTGAATTGCTAGGTCTCCAAATTAGTCACATTCATTGTCAAGCCCCCCAAAACCCAGTAGAGTTCCCCAGGAATCTATGTTTATTCCTGTGTTATTTAAAATTTAGTATTCACTTGAATAATGGAATATATTACCATAATTATTAAATTATTTCATATATGTATGGTTGAAGATCTGCATTATCTTTTTTTTGGAAGGATGAAGGCAAGGCAATTGTGGTTAAGTGACTTGCCCAAAGTCACACAGCTAGTAAATGTCAAGTGCCTGAGGTCAAATTTGAACTCTGGTCCTCCTGACTCCAGGCCCAGTGCTCTACTCACTGCACCATCTAGCTGCCCCTGAAGATCTGCATTATTAGAGAGATGCTCCAAATCAATGAAATCACAAATTCATTTTAATTAAAATTAAATTAGACTCTCTCCAATTTTCATACATTTTTTTTCTAGTTGTGAATTTGGGGGTCAAACAGAGCAAGTCTTTTTCCTCTTTTTCTTTTCTCATTTTTTTCATTATTTTAGTTTTCAACATTCATTTCCACAAGATTTTGAGTTCCAAATTTTCTCCCCATCTTTCCTCTACCCCTCACCCCAAGATGGCAAGCATCCTGATTACTCCTTCTCCCAGTCTGCCCTCTCTTATATCCCCTCCATCCCCCTTTCCCCCTTGCTTTCTTGTAGGGCAAGATGGATTTCTCTACCCCATTGCCTGTATATCTTATGCCCTGATTGCATGTAGAAACAATTTTTTAACTTTTGTTTTTAAAACTTTGAGTTCCAGATTCTCCCTCTTCCTCCCTCCTCACCCACCCCCATTGAGAAGACAAGCAATTTAATACATGTTATCCATGTGTAGTTATGCAAAACATTTCCATAGTAGTCTTATTGTAAAAGACTAACTATATTTCCCTCCAGCCTTTCCTGCCCACCATTTATTCTATTTTCCTCTTTTTCTTGAAATACAAGTATCAGGTCACATTCAAGTCTTACCTTTTCCAAGCTAAATGCCCCCCATCCCTCCCACTAATATTAATATGATACAATCTTGCTCCATCTTGTATTTAATTTGGTTTTTCAACACATGTAAAATTTTGCCTTTATCCCTCTTAAATTTCATCTCAATAGATCCAGAGCTTTAACCTATTGAGGTCTCTTTTGAATTCCCGTTCACCCTCAGTGCTAATAGTCTCTTGCATATTTGTGTCATCTAAAATTTGAGAAAAATGTCCTTTTTTTGCCTTACTAATAAAATGCAATTGCAGGAGCAAATGTATATTTTTGGGACACTTTACTGGATATATTCTTCCAAATTGATATTAACCATTTTGTGAATCTGTTTGGATCTGGACATTCAGTCAGATCTAAACCTACCCAACTCTATCATTATCTCACTCACATTGCTCCAACTTTTCCACAAGCTTAGCTTCAGAAGTCTGTCAAATGTTTTGCTTAAATCTACATATATTGAGTGTTTCCACAATCTACTACTCTAACAAATCTAGATCTCTTCTAGAGCCTGCTCTGATTCTCTCTCTCTCTCTCTCTCTCTCTCTCTCTCTCTTTCCTCGCTCTCTCTCTCTTTCACTTATTCCCCTCAGAAGATTGGTTATTAAGCATGTAGTAGACCCCCCCCCCTCCCTCCCTCTCTTCCTCCCCCCCCCTCTGTTTCTCATGATTGATTGTTTTGTTAATTGTTTAGATTCAAGAAAGTGATGGAGAAAACATTACTAATGCAGATGAAACTTCAAAGTTTACAAATATTTATTCCACTCAGAAGATTGGTTATTAAGCATGTAGTAGAACACATTGAATGAATCTGCCCCAAAAGGAAATAAGGACAAATACATCTGTTTTCCGTGAGGCCATTTGATCACTATTTCTTGTTCTTGATAATCACTAACCACATCTTTAATAACTAAAACCAGTGGTAGAAGTTATAGGAGTTCTCTGTTGCTAGAAATCTTTAAGTAGAAGATAATCACTTGTGAGGAAGGTTGAAGAGCTAGGACATTAGGGAGCTATGAGACCATGGACAAGTGACCAACCTCTTTGTGACTCAGTCAGTTTCTTAGGATCTATTTACTAAGTCACAGACAGGTTTTGGTCTTTGTTGATATAGGGAGTTATCTGTTCTGACCAAATTACAACTTCTTCCTTTATTAGTGTGTGATGGTTACACATCATAGAAGGCTAAGAGAAGCTGTAACTAAATTTCACAGAGCATAACTGACTTGCCAGGGTCATATACCTAGTGAGTATCTGAGGTGAGATTCAAACCCAGGTCTTCCTGATTGCATGTCCAACACTCTAACCATTCATTGCACAGGACGTCTGTTCAGCTGAAGCTAATTCAAGGAACACTAGAATGTAGGGTTGATATCATGTTACTATACCACATAGCTTTTCCACTGAATATGAAGTAACCATTCTTTATTGTTGGTTGAAGTTTGATTTTGTGGTTACCTACTATAGATCATCCATGCACCCAAGATGCCAAGTGCTAGGAACTGCTGTGTCCTAGCTGAACCTGACCTGTTTCTGTTTTTCCAGTGTTGGACCTTCCTGCCTGACAAGAGCAATAGCCCTTTCCTAAGTTCAAATCTGGTCTCATACGCTGGCTAACTGTGTGTTCTTAGTCAAGTCACTTAACCTCTGTCTGTATCAGCTTATTCAACTGTAAAATGGGGATAATTATAAGATTCTGACAGGGTTTTTGTGAGGATTAAATGATAAAACATTTGTGAAACAACATACTGCCTGCCATATAGATTGCTTAACAAATGCTTGCTCCCTTCTTCTCTCTCTCTCCTCTTGTACCCTCTGTAAAATCTGATGCTGATCTATCTTTTCAATTTAAATAATGCCTTCCACTTCTAGAAGATCAATTGGCAAAGAAACTAATATTCTTGATAACCCAAACCCTATTCTATATATCTGATAGATGCTTCTGGCTCCTCACTAAGTAAAAGCTATCCAATCACAACCATTTCCTGATCTTCAGCTTGGAAAATATCTCTTTGTGTTATAAAAGTTCAATCCTTGGCCCTATCCATGACAGGGGCCATAAAGAACATTATACTTGTACAAGTGATGGCACAGTGGACAGAGTACCAGGTCTGAAGTCAGGAAGATTCATCTTCTAGACATCAAAACTAGCCTCAGACACTTAACTAGTTGTATGATCTAGGGCAAGTCACTTAACCCTGTTTGCCTCAGTTTAGTCATCTGTAAAACAAGTTCAAGAAAGAAATGGCAAACCACTTTAGTATTTATGCCAAGAAAACCCCAAACTGGGTCACAAAGAGTTGGACATGACTGAAATGATTGCACAAAAATTGTTTTAAAGAATTTCCTATCTGTTTACTACATAGAAAATGTTACAGTAAAATCTCTGGGTGGAAAAAGGAATAAAAGTGCTGGGTTTTAGAATTAGAGGATATGGGTTCAAATCCCAGTACTGCTTATGTACTAAGTATGATCTTGAGCAAATCTATAAAATGAGAGCTTCTTCTGGGAACATTCATACCT
Organism: Petaurus breviceps papuanus; assembly: GCF_028583685.1. Taxonomy (NCBI): domain Eukaryota; kingdom Metazoa; phylum Chordata; class Mammalia; order Diprotodontia; family Petauridae; genus Petaurus; species Petaurus breviceps. Next base: position 56,419,828 of record NW_027187460.1, on the reverse strand, counting down.
TCTTTACATAGTACATGAGGTCAGTCCCTCTTTCTAGTTTCTTTCTAGTTTTCCCTGAACATCCTTGCCTTGTTGTAAGTAGCATTATGTTCATTTAGCTAGGATAAAAATACATGTTTGAGGAAACACATTTTAGAGGCATGTGGGGTTAGATTTTTAAGATACCTCAAAGAGGGGAAGAGTCCTAAAGAATGGAAGAAATTATGGGTGGTACTAGTATAAAAAAAGGCCAATGAGGAAACATCAGCTACTTTCTCAATTTTTTTCTGGATATTTTTGGCCCATCATTCCAGCAGCTAGCTTCTCTCTAAGTCCTTTGGGATCTTATAGGATTCACTGCTATGGCTATCCTTCCTATCCTCATCTGCAGATTGGATAAGAGTGGTTGCATATACTGTCAAATGTGTTCATGTTTGTTGGTTTTGTCTAAATGTTTTTCTTTGTTATAAGGAAAGGCTAGGGGTGGAGGGTTATATTGGGAAATGCTTGTGGTGAAAAAAAAAACCAAGCATTAATAAGGCATTAAAAGCCATAAGAATACTTTCCAAGTCTTTATCAAAATCACTGATAAAAATATTCAACAGCAAAAACAAACAGATAGAACCCTGGGTCACTCCACTAAAAACTTGCTTCTATGTTGAACCACTAATGGAAATCCTTTTGGTTTAGTCATTCAATCAGTTTTGAATATACCTGACTGCACTATATAATCTAACACATGAAAAGCACAAGAGACTTCATTAAAATGCTTTGCTGAAATCTAGGTAAGTTATAACTACAGTTTTTCCCTATCCACCAGTCTAGTAACCCTATGAAAATAGGAAAGGAAATGAGGTTCATTTGGTATGATTTATTCTTCAAGGAGCTAAGCTGATTCTTTGTGATCACTTCTTCCTTTTCTAGATGATCACAGACTGTCTCTTTAATTACACATGCTATGGTTTTATCAGGACTCAACATTAAGCTCACTAGCTTGTAGTTTGCAGAATCTATTTCAGGTCCTCAGTGATGCCAGCCTGGAAACTGAGCTCCTTGAAATGGTGTTAAGCCACTTGATCCAGGAAACTGACAAGCCAGAGAGTAGAGCAGTACTCTGTGAATTCAATGTGTTCTGGTTGTGACGTGGGGATGGCACCAGTTAGAAGCATAAGTGGATGATCTTGCTGTGCTATGTGTGGTATGTGGAAGAGGTCTATCACCATGGCCTTTACCCATATGGACTTTATTTTATATGAACCTGAATCCCACCTCCATGTATCCTAGAGGGGTGGAATTTGACCTGTCACAGCCCCTCTTTATTAATGTATAAAAGAAATATAGAAAAGCTTTTGAGATAACCATAGACATCTATGTGACAGAGGGGAGAGAGCCCTGGATTTGGGGTCAGGAAGAATTGAGTCTGAGGCCCGCCTCAGACATTTAGTAGTTAAGTGGTCCTGGGCAAGTCACTAACCTTCTTCCTCAGTTTCCTCAGTTCTAAAGTGGGGATAATAGTAGTATCTATGTCACAGAAGTATGGTGAGGAGCAACTGAAATGACACATGTAACATGTTTTGCAAACCTTAAATTGCTAATACAATGATAGTTATTTTCATTTTTATTATTGTTACTATTTTTATTATTATACTAGCCAAAGGACATGATTCAGCCATGAAACTAAGTGTAAGGGGCAGATAATGCATTTGAATTATCCCAATAGAAATTATCCTCATAAGGCTGACGATTTCCTGGGACAAATTTTGTGCTTTGAGAATTCTTGAAGTTCTATTTTGATCCTCCAAGTAAGCTAGTGATTTCCATCCTTGATTTTGCCACATTCTAGAGTGTATACAGTTTCTTTTTTAAAAATTTAATTTGTATTCATTTTGAACTTAAAGACAAAAAAGAACATTTCCATATATGCAGCACAACATAAAAAGGATAATGTAAAACTATAAATTTGTATTTCATACTGTTTATTTTTTCTTAAAAATACCTATGTAATAAACATTGCATATCTTTTTCAAAGCTACCCTGCTCTTCTGCGTTTCCTTCAAAGTTTCTTTTTGCTTTCTGCTGTGCACTTTTTGTTTTTTTCTCCCTCTCTTTCCACCCTGTCCTAGAGAATGCTACCATTAGACACAAATATGTGTGTATATATATATATATATATAAAACTATATACTATACATACTTTTATTTATTTGTCCTTTCTCTGGAGTGTGTATCTGGTTTCAAAAGGTATTGTGAAATTCTCAAAACAAGATTAATTGTAATGAAAAATAAATCATGTCATTTTGTGCTTTGGGAGAGGGTGGAAAAATAGGGAAGGTATTTTATCAAGAAAAAAAATCTAGAGAGCACTCAGATTTTTATCTAAGCTAGTTTGTGAAGCACTTTTACATATATTTTCTCACATTATCCTTAAAACAGCTCTGTGAGGTAGAAAGATGCTATTACTATCATTATTTCTATTTTATAGGTGAGGAAACTAATGCTAAGAGAGATGAAATGATCCAGGATTTTCTGATCCAGAATCCAACATGCTGTTTATTCATACCGTGAAAACAAGCAGCAAAAGCAAGATCTTTCAAGCCCCCTCACTCCCAATCTATGAGTCACTGATTTAGATGAGGAAAATTCTGATAGAGTACCAATTAAAACTGCTTTTGTGTGCACTGAAATGCTAATTCCTAAGTAATCACACCCACTAGAAAAGACTTTATGTTAGATTTCCATCTACTACACTCATTTTTTTTTTCTTAGACTGAATCTGTGATTTCATTAGTATAAGGAACCAAAGGGAATTGCTTAGGGACTCAGAAGTTATATGGATGCATGAATGAATGAATGAATAGGAAAGCATTCATTAATTCCCTACTGTATACCAATTAGAATGCTAAACCCTGGGTATACAAATACAAAAGCAAGCACCCCATGTTAAAGAAGCTTCTATTCTAATAGTGAAAAGATCACACGTGGGAGAGCGAGTGAGTGGTCAGAGAGTAGCATATTCGCTTGGAGTAGGTTTACATATCATTTAAAGGACCAACGTCAGCAGAGTTGATTTGATTATGGTTCAAGGTTCTAGAACTAGAATGGGATGGGGAGGAGAAGGTTTATATACAGTGAAAAGGTAAGTCCAGGGTCACATAACCAGCATGTGTCAGAAATGGAGCTTGCACTCAGGTCTTCCTCACTCCAATACCGGCTCTCTATTCTCTGCCATGCTCCCTCTCAATACTCTTGTCATATAGATCTTGAAATGAATCTCTCCTATTTCTTTGGGCTGCCAAAGTCATAGATTGTTGGCAGTGCAGAGGTTAATCACATCGCTTCAAGGGAAGAGCTGTTAGAATGATTAGCCAGCATTAGGGGAAAGTTGTAAATATGTAGTAACTCCTGTATTAAATTTAGGGTTATTTTAATTATAAGAGCATTAATGACAGCAGGAAGTTTAATGAAATAGCTGACCATGAAATCAGTGTTATCATTTTAATGCATAACAGAGAATATGACAAACTCTATAAGATTCCTGTTCTCTTTCATGTCTATTACAATTTTCTTCTATTAGCTCCTACAAATAGAAAATTACATGTAAAATTGAGTCTAACCAAATCTCTGTTAAAATCAGACAATCTGATATGGTATTATATAACCACAGTGAAATTTCATTTAATTTAGGAAGGCTTTTTCCTGCTGACTTGAATACTAACTACTTTCCTAGCAACATGTATGTAATCTTGAATTTGGCAGGAAATAATCCTTGTGCAGAATAGAAGATCAAGATTTCAACCACAGAATAAAGATGAATAGAAAAAGGAGATGTTGACCCAATTTAAATATCAGAGCACTTTAAAAAGCATCTTCTTGAAATAGTCTGAAAAATATTTACCATTCTTCCTTGTATTACAGAAGAAGCCTCCCCAAAAAGAGATGAAAGATTCAGATGTTGCTTATGACAGACTGAGCATAGTGAATTCAAATCTGGTTTGTGGTCTCTAGAAAAAAATAAAAAAGCAAACAAGAAACCCAAGACCTTATGAATTGTGTGTTTCATTTCTACTTTGGTGTGTGTTGTTACTGCCACTGCAAATAGGTCTTAATTTGATGGTCTGCTAATTTTTTAGTCATGTGGCAAGTGCAACAAAGCTCTGTAGAATTTCATGGAAGATAATTCACATTGCTTTAGAAAGGACTATGACTTTGGAAAACTTTGGAAAAGTGTTAACAGTCTCCTTAACATAAGGACTTTATTTGTCTGGAAAAAATAATAAAAAGTAGATAGTTCTATGTTCTAAAGGCAAATAAGATCCCTTGTCTCTTTTGATGTAAGAGTGACTTTCTCAGCCCAGTTTTCCTATACCCACCTGATGGAACTATTACATAGCCTTCAAGTTCAAATCCAATCACATTCTTGAACAACTGACATTCATAAATTTCTAAACCATCCAAGTCACATCCTTATCTATTCCATTAATATTCATTAAGATCTCCAGGAATGGAGGCAGGTTGCCTTAAGAGACTGAAAAAATTGGTTGCTAGCCCTGAGCATCATTTCAATAATGACATTATTTCCCTTCAAAATACAAGGTATCCATGATAGGCATTAGACACACTCATAGAATATAACTTCTGAATATCTATAGATATAAATGTAGAGATTGAAATATCTTCTCACCTAAATTCACCCCTCTTCAATACTCTCCTACTTTTGTTGTGGTAACCTGGTGTTCTAGTCAATGATGTTTGAAATCTTGGAATCATCTTTTACCCCTCCCTCATTCTCACAGTCATATTGAACTCATTGCTAAATAAATTCTGCTTCTATTGCTAATATGTGTCCCTATCTCTCCATTATTTTGCCAGCACTTTAGTTTCAATCCTCAGCATCTTTTGTCTGTACTCTTTGAATAAGTCCCTAATTGGTTTCCCAGTTTTTCCTCTCTCTAATTGATTTTTCCTACCATTATCTAAACAATCTTCCCAAAACACAAGTCTGACCATGCCATTGCTCTGCTCAAAAACCTTCAGTGGCTCCCTATCACCTTTAAGATAAAATAAAAACTCCCTAGCCTGACATTTAAAGCCTTCTAGCATGCTTCCAACAAGCTTTCTAATCTTATTTCCCATAATTTCCTTTTAGGCCATATTTCAGTCAAGCTGGACGAATAGCTGTTTTGGAACTTGACTCAGTACCTTTATGAAGGTCATTCGTTCCCTTTGTCTGTAATGTCCCTTGTATATAGTAGGTGCTTAAAAAAGTCCCCCATCTCTGCCTTTCATAAGCCCATCTTGGTGGTCCCCACTTCCACACAATCTTCTCTTATCCCCCTAGCTGACAGAGTTCTCTCTCTCTTTGAATGCTCTGAGATTATTTTGTCTGGCTTTCTTTATTTACATTCACGGGGTACCCTGATCTTTGTTTTTTTTTTTTTTTGGTGCTTATATCGAACAGTAGTCACCAGTATAATGTAAGGTCTTTAAGGTCAGGGACTATCTAAATTTTTAAAAACATTTTGTAATGGTAATAGAATTTGAAGATCTTCCCTGCCCCTTAATAAACCTAAGGGAAATTGAAGACCTTCCCTGTTTTGAAAATATACTCTGCCCCCCAATAAGGCTGAATGTGGTCACATGGAGCCTGTGGTGGGAGAAGTTTGCTGAAGGGTGGAGCAGATCCCACAGGAATCTGGGGGTCAGAGCAGCTAGACATGTTGGGAAGAGAGTATACATCTGAGGGAGACAGTTAGGCTTGTGAGTAAAAGTTGATGTTTTCTACCAGCTGTGACAGCCAGGCTTGTGTTGGTTTGTGGGAAGGCTAAAGGATGCTGTAGCTCTCTATACTGTTATGCTTTATTAACTTCTTTGCTACTATGATGGAATTGGCTTACTGGTTTTAGGATTCACTTTTCTGGTGTTTTGCTTCTGTCTTATCTATGGAGAGTCTGTTATATTTTGAAATCTAGTACTATGAAAGTATATTTATAGTGACCTTTGGTGCTATAAACATTGCATTGGTGCTACACCTTTGTATCTCTAGTATCTGATACGATGCCTTGTATATAGTAGGTGCTTAATAAATGAATTTTTATAATGGAAACATCAGTATGGTATATGGAAAGAAAAAAAAACTGACTCTGACTCCTAAGACCTAGGTTCAAATCTCTGTAACCCTGTGTGACATTGGAAAATTCAAGTAGCCTTCCTGGATCTCATCTTCCCTCATCTATCAAATGAGGGATTTGGTCTAGATGACCACTGAGGGATCTTCTAGTTCTAGATTTATAATCTTGTAATCTAGACATGTCATATGCTTTCTTTTAATTCTAAAGGAACAGGATATAATTCTACCTTTTGTTTTCTTTGACCCCTAACTCTGACCTCTGTAGTAACAAAACGGTGTCCATCCCCCTTTCAGCTCACTCCCACTCCCCTACCTCTTTGGAGGACATGTGGAAGGGAATAAGGGAACACATATTGTCACATGTTAAAATGACTGTAACTTGCATTTGGAGAGGGGAAGTGAAATATCTTCCTTTCTTTACTTCTTGGTACCCCTGTGAATATTTTTCTAAGGCTGTGCGGCCTTACCATGTGTGAAGTATCCAGTGGTCCCCTCCTGGGTGGAGATGGGGGTAGTTTTGAATGTGTTATTGGCTTCTCGTGTCAGGAGTCTCCCAAATGGCCCAAAGCATTGCCTGAAGGCAGCTTCTAGGTCATTTGGGGGCATCCCAGAGAATGCCTGCTTAGAAGTGATTCAACGAGTCTGAGGTTGCTTGCTCCATTGCTGATAAAGAATGGGTCAGATAGGGCTCCATCTAGAAGCTGCAGAGAGAATAATAACTTGGGATCATGTATCTATCTTTCATTGTTTACTTTAATAGACTGAGAAACTGGTATTTATGGGAAAGTATTGCCATTAGTTTAGAGCTAAATTGGTTCTTGGAGAAAGAAGGCATTTCTTGGTGAGTGGGGGTTGGGATAGTATATTATCGGGAGTCAATTTCCATGGGATCCAGGGGTTCCTGTGCCCATTTCAGCCAACAACGTTTTTCCCCTTAAAAGACCAGTTCTTCCCTGTTGGAATTTTGAAACTCGGCACAAAGGGCTTGTAAGGTTACACAGCCCAGGGGGAGAATGAAACCAAATTGAATTCTTTAGCTTTACAATATCTTTACTCTGCTGGAGTTTACACACTGCATTCATTATTTACAATGCTTCAGCATATTGCCCTCTTTCTTGTTCTTAAGTCCCAGATAAGCCATAACTAATACTTAAAGAATTACAAATTCAAAGAAGAGACAGCCTAAAATAAACATAAGATGTTTGCAATTCTCACGGAAAATAACAACTCTATATTGCAAAGACTATTGTCTATAAATATGCCCGTGTGTTCAAGTTCTAAATCTTCTTTAGGAGAAGCAAGTTAGCTAACCGAGTTAATTATATTGTTGTCCTATAGGTTGAATAGAAGGTCATGCAACTTCTTGAAAGGCTTTCTGTAGTTTCCCTGTGTTAGTGAGCTGGTGCTTTCATCATTGAAACAATCAAATCCGCCTTTCTGCAGTCATCACTTCATTACATGCTTTCTGATACTAATGTTCCACTAAAATGAAACTGAATACTGTAATTGTAATGACTGATCTTGACCTACAGGGAAGAGGCAAGGGAATCTACTTACCCCTTTTTTATTGGAGAGGTAGAGGCCTCTGGGTGCAGAATGTTGTATATGCTACATATGCTATTAGAGGTCAGTTGTTAGGTCAGTTTACTCTATGTCTTTTTCTCTGTTACAAAGAAAGGCTCACTGGATGATGGGCAAAGTAAATTAGGAAGTAGCTGTGAAGTAAAAAGAAAAGGAATAGAAGGAAGAAAGAAAAAGAGGGAGAAGGGGGAAGGGAAGAAAAAAGGGAGAGGAGAATGAAAGGAAGGAAAGGTGAGGGGAGACAGAAAAGAAGGAAAGAAAGGAGGGAGAAAGGAAGTAAGGAAAAAAGGGAGGGAGAGGAGGAAGGAATCAAGGAAAAGAGGGAGGGAGGGGAAGGAAGAAAAGAAGGAAAGGAGAGAGGGAGGGAACATAAAGATGAATGGAGGGAGGGAAAAGGAAGGAAAGAAAGAAGCAGGGAAGAAAAGAAAGAATGAAAGAAAGGAGGGAGAGAATGAAGGAACAAAAAGATAGAGGAAGGGAGGGGAAGATGAAGGAAAGGAAGAAGGGAGGTAGGAAGAAAAAGAGGGAAGGAAGAAGGGAGGGAGGAAAGGAAGGAATGGAGAGAAAGAGGGATGAGGAAAGAAGGTAGGAAGAACTATTGAAAATTCATTGTAATCAATGTAGAACAAAGAGGGAAAGCAAGATGTTGTAGGAGTTCAATAGTCATTGCTTTAAGGGAAGGTTCATGTCATCTTTCATACAATGGTATAGAATCACAGAATTGAAAGAGGCTTAGAGATCCTCTAACACAAATTCCCTATTTTCATGATTAATTCTTTGATCTCAATGACATGTGACTTTTATATGTAGCTTGCCATGAATCCTTCAAAAAATATCTACTCAATGCCCCAGATACCATGCTTTGGTTCTTATAATAAGACCAGAGGTACCAATATACCACCCAGGCACTCCATGTACTGTTCATTCTCACTATGTGAACATTTCACTTCCTTTAGTGGTTATACATGTCCTTGATCATGTACAACAGTCTACACACGCCTACCATGTGTCTTTCCATCTCCATTAGGACTACTTGCCATTAAAAATTTTTTTTTTTGCTTTTTGGAGGGGCAATTGGGGTAAGTAACTTGCCCAAGATCACAAGACTAGTAAGTGTTAAGTGTCTGAAGCAGGATTTGAACTCAGATCTTCCTGACTCCAGGGCTGGTGCTCTATTTACTGTGCCACCTAGCCACCCCATCTACTTGCTATTTTGATGTACAGAATACCCCTACAATATAGATCTTATGTGCAGGGAGACCTCACTGAATTTGGAGCCAGTAGATTAGATTTTGGGATGTCTCTAATTGTAAGGAAAATTTTTCCTTGCATTAAGTCTAAATTTCCCTCTTTTTCAGCACAGAAAGTTTAAATTTCTTCTTTCTCATAACATCTCTCAAAATACTTAAAGTAGCTATCTTGCTCCTCCCCTGAGTCTTTCCTTCTCCAGGCTAATAAAGAATGAACTTCTAACTATCCCTCTCTCAGTTCATACTTGGGAATTAGCATGGTATAGTGGACACAGTAACAGCTGTAGGCAGGAAGACCTTCAAATCCCATTTCAAATAATTTACTGTGTGACCCTTGGAAAATTATTTAATCTCCCTGAACCTTAGTTTTGTCATCTAAAAAATGGAGATATAACCAACTTCCTAGGGTTGTTGTGAGGATAAAAGGAGATAATGCATATAAAGTATGTGCAGAAAAATTCATGTGCTTTTCAAACATTATAGCAATATATAAATATCCAATGTTCTAATTATTTATTCCTACTATTTTTTAAATGTGAGGCAGTTGGGGTTAAGTGACTTGTCCAGGGTCACACAGCTAGTAAATGTCAAGTGTCAGAGGTTGGTTTGAACTCAGGTCCTCCTCACTCCAGGGCTGGTGCTCTATCTACTCCTACTAAATTTTATCTTATTAAATTTATCCCAAAGTTTTAATCTGGAAACCTTTGCCAATGCTGATTCTGTCATTTTACATGTTAGCAGGGCTTCCTATCTTTGTGTCATCTGTAAATTTGATGAGCATGTCATATATTACTTCAACTAAGTCATTGATAAAAATGTGAAGCGAAACAGAGTCAAGTAAAGATCCCTGGGGAACTCCACTGGAACATCTATCCAAGCTGACATCAAACTACTACAAAGATTACCTTTGGCATTCTGAACACATAACCAGTTATAAACTCAACTAATTGTACTATCATCTAGCTTGTACCTTCTAGAGACGTGCTCTCTTTTTCTTAAGAAGATGCCCCTTCATTCTGTTACACATTTTTTTTTGTTACTTGATTTATAGCCATGTAGGTATATCCAGGTGGAGGATATTGGCTCTCAAATGATGGGTTTTGGGCAAAAAGAGCAGTTTTGAGATAACTAAAAGCACTTTGAAATCTTCTCAGTGTGAGTGTAGTGCAATATTATCCCCAAAGGGCTGGATACAACTTATTGTTCACCTGTCTCAGATGTGAGAAAGGCAAAAATGAAGTTGGTATTATAGAAATAGGGATAAGGATGGGGCTTGTGATTTCATCAGCATGGAGAGCTCCCACATGAGGAAATTCTACCCCTGTAGTTCTCAAATTAGAATCTTAATGAGTTGCCTAGATCCTTGAGAAATTAAGTGACTTGTTGAGGATTACACCATCAATATGCATTAGTTGCATGACTTGAATTCAGGTCTTGACTTTAAAGTCTGTTCTTTATCCGTTAAGTTGTGTTGCCTCTCTATTCACATTAATATCTCTTAAAATATCATCACTCCTCCAATTCATTAACCTCTTCAGTTTCTGTGATCTGCATCTTTACTCCAGTTCAGCAACAGAGATGAGACCTGAACTCAGAAATTCCTGGCTTGCTCTCTATCCACTATAAACTACTGCCTTGCAGCTCAACAAGACGGCCATCTTAACATAAGAGTAGGGTTTTTTCCATTACTGCTGTATGCCATGGACGCTGTAATGAGTGATTCATTCTTTTATGTTTCCAGTAAGGATGGATGATACACCAACTTCATTTTATAGATGAGGAAGTTGAGGCCCAGTGAGATGAAGTGATGACCAGATTCACACAACCAATTAGTGGTAACAATAGAAATAAATTGCAGATGTCTTAACTCCTAGGTATTCTTTTCATTGTATTGTGAGCATATGTTCAGAGCATAGAGAGGTCTTAGGAAGAGGGAGTTGTCCTAGATGCAGGATTTATTGAGTATAATAGCTGGTGTAATTTGAGGTGTGCAAATATTTCCTCCATGATCTGTCGTTATCGACTGAAATTTCACTCTTCATGATTCATTCCTTTGTGTTAACCATTACTATGTACCAGCAACATCTTTTAGAATGCAAATCTTCCTGTAAGAGGTAATACATTAGACTGGTGTTGGCTAACTGAAATAGAAATGGGGGCCACTGAACTATACATGAGGATCCCTGCCAGTGCATATTGATGTCAAAAAACACTTATTAACATTATCAATGTTTTAGTTTTAGTTTGAAATATATTCCTTGATTATTTTATTCACTATTTCCTAATTTTAATGGAGGTGTTATGATAGCAGCCTTGTGCTTGATGCTTCTGCAATAGATTGCCATTGTAGGGTGAATAAATTCTCAGGATGATGGGATGAAGGCGACTAGATTTACCTGGGGAAGGGTACAATATTGAAAGGGAAGAAAAGGGAAAAGAAAGGGCAGATGGGAGAGTTTAGTAAGCAGCTTACCTGAGCACTCCTGGATGTTGTACTGAAGCCATCATAATGTGCCCCATCTGAATAGTAAATCTGTTCTAGGTGGACACAAAGGAGTTAAAGGAAGGAATTGAAGGGTGGTGTCCTGTTGGCGAAGGCAGACCTTTTCCAAGGACTCTATTCTTTTCCTTCCCTTAAAACAATTAGGTCATATATGGTTCTAATTTATTATAGCCCCTGCTGGACTACATGCCTCACTCTTCTATTACTTTTGCTAGTATGGAGATATGCAGGATGTCCCAAAAGTCTGAGTGCAACAGGAACTACACTCAGTCTTTTGGGACACCTTGTATTTCAGGATGGACATAAGTAAAACTCAATTTTAGCCAATTGTAAAACAGTATGAAAGGAATCTACCCAATCCTCTCCCACTCTTATGCCCAACCAAAACAAAATCAATCTTATTCACAAATCAAAATAGACAGAATGCCATCTAGAATAGGGCTCCCACAGGGTTTTTCTTCACTCTTCCCCCCTCCAGTCAATTGGGATATCCCTTGAAGAAGTTCTCTAAGTTCCTTATTATGATCTTTTATGCAACTGTCTAGAGTATAGGCAGAGAAAAGATTTGTAAGATTAGATGCATTTAATTAGTAAGAAATGAACAAAAAGAAAAACAAAAAAGAGCTCTATCGAGATCTTTACCTTGGGAAGGGAAAGAGTGACAAAGCTATTCCTCTATACAATAGTATCTATTGTTGTTGAATTGTTTCAGTTGTGTCTGACTCTCTATGATTCCATTTGGGGTTTTCTTGATAAAAGATAGGAAGTGGTTTTCCATTTCCTTCTCCAGTCCATTTTATAGATGGGGAACTGAGGCAAATAGGATTAAGTGGCTTGCCCAGTGTCACACAACTAATGAGTGTCAGAGGCTAGATTAGAACTCAGGTCCTCCTGACTCCAGGGCTGGTGCTATATCCATTGCACCACCTAGCTGCCTATATTTTATCTATCTATCTATCTATCTATCTATCTATCTATCTATCTATCTATCTATCTATCTATCTATCATCTATCTATCTATCTATCTATCTATCTATCTATCTATCTATCTATCTATCTATCTATTTATCTATCTATCTATCTATCCATCTATACTCTATCTCTCTTTCTCTCTCTGTCTATCTCTCTGTTTGTCTCTGTATTTCTGTCTATAATTTGTATATTTATTTTGCTTGTCTCTCTCTATAAACTCCTTCAGGGCTGGACGTGTCTTTTGCCTCTTTCCGCATCCCCAAAACCTAGCAGAGTGCCTGTGTATAGTAGGTGCTTAATAAATGTTTATTGGCTGACAACATATTCATACAGTTACAGTCCCACACACTGAAAAGGAGAGGTAGATTATTGTCATATTTTCTTCTCCTATTGGTACAGTCTTTGGGGAAGGCTGATTTTATATTGATATGTATCTTACCCTTCCTTCACCTTCATACCTGTGGCTTAAAGAGGATCTTAGAAGGCAACTCACCTCCTCCACTCCCAACCTCCTCCATCCCCCCGCCCCCTCCTCCACTGCCTAACACACCCAGAGAAGGGAATAAGCATTTATATAGCACCTATATGCCAGGCTCTGTGCTAAGTACTTTACAAATACTATCTCATTTGGTCCTCACAACAGCCTTGAGAGATGGATGTTATCATCATCTGCATTTTCTAGCTGAGACAACTGACACTGAGGTTAAGCAATCATAGAGCTAGTGTCTGAAGTCATATCTGAATTCTAGTCTTCCTGACTTAATGTTGATTGCTTTATTCACTACATCACCTAGCTGCTTCAACACACACACACACACACATGCACGCACACACACGTGGATGCACACACATGTTCCTCCCTCAGATGTCTCACCTTTTTTTCTGGGGCCAAGGGGCTCAAAAGCAGGTGGACAACAAACATTTATTCAGTGTTTATTCTGTGCCAGGCGCTTACAAATATAGTCAAGTGATAAAGAAAGAAAGCCCTTGCCTTCATGGAACTCAAATTCTAATAAAATACAAAAGAGAACTGAAAAGGATGTAGGGAGAAGATGCCCCTCCATGGTCCCTCCAGCCACCTAACTCTCCCACCCAGAGGAGGGGCAGAAGCAAACATGTCTGACTTGGGCACATCACTAAATGATGACCTGGGAGAGTTCACCAATGAGAGAAGGGGACCAGCATGTCTACTGTCAACTGTATACCTCTGTTACATACACCAACTAGTGACTCAGAAACATTCATTAGACATACTTTTCAACGCATACTGTTCAGTCATGTCCAACTCTTCGTGACCTCATTTGGGTTTTTTTTTTTTTTGCTTCTCTAGCTCATTTTACAGATGAGGAAACTGAAGCAAACAGGGGATTGACTTTCCCCGGATCACACAACTAGTAAGTGTCTGGGGCCAGATTTGAACTCAGTGAGAAGAGTCTTCCCAACTCTTCCTGACTTCCTGGCTCTCTATACACAGTGTGCAATCAAACTTTATTAATCAACACATGTAAATAATACAAATATCATCCACCTCTCTAAACAAACCAAACTTCTTTTAGAAGCTCTATTTGTACCAGTGCAATGTTGAAATCTCTTGTCTGTCCTTTCAGAGGTAGTGTGTCTTCCTCTGAGTTGGTCCCCTGGTAAGTCCCTGTCAGTCAGCCCTGTCCTCAAGGGCACACTGGCTGCTCAAGTTTCAAGTACAGGCAATGCACAAGATTGACCCAGTAGGGTCATAGGAGCAGGTTGGAAGCTGGAGTTCCATATAGTTTTGGGTGTTTTTTTTTGACTTTTTAGAGGGGGGGAAGGCAGGGCAATTGGTGTTAAATTATTTGCCCAAGGTCACATAGCTAGTAAGTGTTAAGTGTCTGAGGCCGGATTTGAACTCAGGTTCTCCTGACTCCAGGACTGGTGCTCTATTCACTGTGCCACCTAGCTGCCCCCATATAGTTTTTAGGTATAGTTTAAGTTTATTATGTAACTACTGAAAAAGTTGCTTTTAATGGTTTTCTATTGTTGATCTTTCCAATCAGAGGTCTACATGTGCTTATCACTTGTTTAAGAACACATACACATACACCCATACACACACACATTGTTTATTATGTGAATACCACACAAGTGATTATCTTTTTATTGAAAACTTTCTCAAAACTATTCATAAAATGGAGGTTTAAAATAAAATATAGAGTTTGTTATGCTAAGTTGACATACTTATTCCAACTGTCTTAGAAAGGCAATAAAATTTATCCTTGCTATAGTGTAGTGGTAGGATATTCCATGGGAAGAAGGTCTCAGGTAATGAGGGATGTTCCAGAGGAAGAAAATAGCTGAGTTATGGTGGCAAAGTTTAGAGATTCAGGAACACAGCTGGAAAAGGAATGAAAACCCTTATTTTTTTTATGACTAATCAAGAAGTCAGAAACACTCCAGAAAAAAATGGTTGAATTAGTTATTTTTCAGCCATTTTTTCAGTCATATCCGACTCTTTATGACCTCATTTGAGGTTTTCTTGGCAAAGATACTGGAGTGGCTTGCCATTTTCCTTCTCCAGCTCATTTTACAGATGAGGAAACTGAGGCAAAGTGTTAGGTGACATGTTCAGTGTCTGAGGCCAAATTTGAACTCAGGAAGATTAGTATTTCTATCTCTAGTCTCAATACTCTATCCACTATACCACCTAGCTGCCCTAGGTCCGACTAGACCCAGAGAAAAAATAGCTGAAAAAGCTTTTTCCTATGTTCCCAGTTCTTTCATGACATGTTTCATTTTTATTGCTGAAGCAGCTATATGACTCAGAGCAAAGAATTCCGGACTTGGGCTCAAGAAGACATGAGTTCAAATGTAATTTACTGTATAACCCTAGGCAAGTCAGTTAGCCTGTATCTCAATTTTCTAATCTATAAAATGAGGAAAATAATAGCACCTACCTGCCAAGGTTGTTGTGAGGATAAAATGAGATAATATATTGTAATGTTAATGGGATTTAAGATCTTCCCTGCCCATTAATAGATCTCACTTGAGGCCATTCAGGGAAGCTTGCTTAGGGGAGGCTTGCTCTATGGGGAGGCTTTCACACCTTTTGCTAATTTTTAATAAGGCAGAGTCATGAGGGCTGTGATGCCTTCTGGCTATGAGTTGGTATTTTGCTTTGGGGGTCTCCATTTTGAGAAGGATCTTGTGATTCCCTGATCAAGATTCTGAGTGGTCATATGTTCAGAGTTCCTCAGCTGCTCAGATGTAAAGACTCTCTCCATCCAGGGATGTATGTAAAGTATATAGTTGATTCAGGCAGTCAGAGCCCTGACTGTTGGTCTTTATTTCTCTGCTTGTATTTTCTCTGAAGTTCAGGGTGCTGAATTTCCCCCTGAACTAGTGAATGTGATTAAAAAAAGATCATTGACCCCTTGAGCAGCTATTTTCCCTAGTAAAACAGATCTAAGAACCTGTGCTAGCAGCCATCCTGGGTATGCCGGTGTGGTTCACGCTACATATATGTAAAGCACTTTGCAAGCCTAAAGGTGCTTTCCAAATACCAGCTCTTACTGAAGTCATTATTCTTGTTATTACTAATGATTACTCACATCTATTCCCAATATTCTCATTGCATTCTTGCCTTCTCATGACCTCAGCCATATGTGTCTTTTTCTTCTTTGTGTTGCTATTCTTGACTCCAGATTTGCTATTATGAGTTGTTAGACAGTTTCTAAATCAAACTAGGTAGTTGATTAAGTTAATTCTTATTTGAGTGAACAATGATTTGTATGCTTGCCTGCAAGCTAATGTTTTCCTAAAGCAATGAATGCATATTTAAATTCTGTGTGACAGGACTGGCCAGTGAGAGCCCAGCCCTTAGAAACATATGCAGTAGGTTCAGCTGCATGCAGTCCCTATATGGACTTTGGAATATGTACAGGTATTCTATGACCTTTTCCTACCCTTTATTATGTAGTGAAGAAAGGGCTACTTTGATGGGCTCCCGAACCAGAACTGAGAACACACACAAAAGATGCCCAGTGGGGCAACTTCAGCTTCTCTTTACTGTCAGTTATCAAGAGAAGACATGCTGGAAGCCTTTTGATGGGGAGATAGGCTCAGGCATTCCCCACCCAGGCTGACCTGTGGCCTGTGAATACATGGAATCTCTGTTCTTTATCTCTTTGTGTTTGTTCTTTTTGAATTTTAGGTGAAAGTCTTAGAGATGGCTATGGCCTCATGAGCTTTGGAAGGTTGGAGGAGCAGGGGCTCAGTGACAGAAATTTATGCTTGAATTTGCTGACAGCCAACTGGGTAAGGTGACAGCACATTTCTGAGGATCAGGAGATAACCTGAGAAGCCACAATGGCCTGATTGGAGTGATACATACAGGAAACTGTGTGGGGTAAATGTCTTATAGCAACAACTTTAAGCGTGAACCCACTTTCCCTAGGAACTGAGGTGGAATAGAGGAAAGTGTGCTTTTGTGTATTGGGAGGAAAGGCTTTTTCACTTCTGTTCTTGCTATATTTTTTTCAGTAAATAACCCTTTGTAAAGCCTAATCAATGCTAATTGGCTAAATGATACAGAGGTCCTAATCACTGCATTAATCACTGATATAAAGTAGATATTAACTCTAACTAGAGATTGATATTGGCGACAACACACGAGAATCAGGACTCAAACTGATAGTGTAAGAAGAAAGATACCTCCAAACCTTTAGGGATATGCCCTAGAATACTGAGAGGAAGATGCCACTAGCCAGCCACTCTCTAGATCTTATTCAATGTAATCAGGAGATGGGATTTACCCAGAAGTAAAGGCCACATCTGGATGCTTATTAAATTTACACATCTATTTTTGAAAAAAGACATATGGGAAGGAGAATACTTGAGTACAATCTGCTGAGACGCACTACTGCCCAAGAGACATTCTCCTGCCCTACATTTACTCTATAATCGAGCTACACTGGCCTATCTCCCAGCTCCATGACATTTCACTTCTGCCTCTTAGCTTTCCTGGATTCTATAAAGACTTGGTTCAAATTCTATCACATACATACATGTAGATGTATGTATGTGTATATATGTACATATATACACATATATACATATGTGTATATGTTTGTGTGTATATATATATATATTAATTTGTTTCAGTCATATCTTATTCTTCTCATACCCTTTTGGGGGCTTTCTTAGCGAGGATCCTGTAGTAGTTTGCCATTTACTTTTCAAACTCATTTTACAGATGAGAAACTGAGGAGAATAGGGTCAAGTGACTTGCCCAGGGTCACATAGCTAGTAAATGTCTGAGGACAGATTTGAACCCAGGAAGATGAGTCTTCCTGACTTCAAGCCCAGTGCTCTATCCACTGTACAACTTAACTCTATATGTGTATACATACATAAACACATGTGTACACCCACACATACACACATGCATGCACATACATATATATGTATAATTATTTTTAGGTTGTTTTTCATTAGAATGTAAGCTCCTCCAGGACAAGACTGTGTTTTTTGCTTTCCTTTGTTTTCCCAATGCTTAGCACAATCCCTAGATCATATTAAGGACTTGATAAATGATTATTAGCTGACTGCCAAAAATTGCCAACGACAAAAGATTCCAAGTTTATGAGATCATGGCTTATGTGTGGCAGAACAAATGGTCTCACAGCACTATGAGTAAGAGACAAGATTTGAATCTCAATCTTCCTGACTCTAAGGTGACCCTGTACCCCACTGCCCCACCACAATTCCTCCTAGCCATTCTCTGAACGATCTCCAGCTTATCAATGTCCTTAGACTATATCACTCAGAAATGGGCACAATACTTCTGATGAATGTCTAACTGCAGGAGAGGACAGAGGAACTATCACCTCCTGATTCCTCTAAGCTTTGCTTCTCAATGAAATCCAAAATCTCATTAGCCTTTTTTAAACAGCCACTTCACACTGCTGACACAGTGTGCTTTCGGTAGGCTAAAATTCTCCTATCTTTTCCAGACAAGTTAGAATTATAGGATCATTGGATTTATAGGCAGCTGGGTGGTGCAATGGGTAGAACTCTGAACCCAGAGTCGAAAGACTTGAGTTAAAATTGGGCCTCATGCATTTACTAGTTGTATGACCCCGAGGAAGTCACTTAACTTCTCTGTGCCTCAGTTCCCTCATCTGTAAAATAAGGATGATGATAATAATGGTCTTTTCCTCCCAGGGTTGTTATGAGGATAAAATGAAATAATATTTGTAACATACTATATAAATGCTAGCTATTATTTCAGGGGATTTATGATCTAGTGCAATCCCTTTCATTTTCTAGATGAGGAAATGGAGACCCAGAGAAGCAGTAACTTGCTTAAGGTCAGACAGTTAGTTAATATCAGAGGCAGGATTTGCGGATATTAACTCATAAAAATTTGTTATATACTGGGCAGAATGCTCTAAGCCTAAGGTAGAATGTAAGTGTGAATGAGGAAGGTGTAGTTCTAAATTGCTTTCCAAAAGGACCAGAACAGGTCAAAGATTCAGCCAGAGTGCATCAATCAATCAATCAATCAATCAATCAATCAATCAGTCAATCAATCAGTAAACATCTATTAGTCCTTCTCGACTACAGCTAGCAAGTTTCTGAAAGTAATAGAGGATTCTGGGAAATGTAGAGTTTTAGAGTTGGAAAGGTCTTTTAAGGATCATCATAAGTGTCAGTGATTGTGTCCTCTTTTCTCTTTATCTGATTCCCTCTGTACTTCTTTACCCTTTCTGCATTTCTTCTGCTTTTCAGAGAGATTTTCCCTGGTTCCCACTAATTTTAGTAGTCAGGACTTTGCTAAGAGTATTCTGACTTTGGCTACATTGTAGAGGGTTAGGAGCAGAGCCCAGTGATAAAGTGGTTTGAAAAATCAGACGATGGGGAGAGATGAAAGGAAGTGGGATGATTCTGCCCGGAGCAGATAAGACTGAAGGACAATTTAATAACTATTATCAAGTATATGAAGGGCTCTTACACAGAAGATGGTGACCAGCTGCTCTCCATTTCCTCTGAGGGCCAAAAAAGCATGAATTTTTTTTAAAGTACAGACTGAAAAAATTTTGATTAGATATAAGGCAGAATTTCCAGACTATGCCTTCAAAAAAATGTGACCAGGGTCAGGGAGAATATAGGCTAATATGAAAGTGGTAGCAGAGAGGAAGAAAGAACAGGAGAGATAAGAGGATGACCCTGGGTAAGTCACTTCACTCTCTGCACCTCAGTTTCCATTCCTTGGGAGTTGAATTTGACAGTTTAAATTATTCTGCTTTTTTCTAAATTATATAAGCTTATGAAAATATTCAGAAATGGAGCAGAAGAGGAATGCAAAAGGAAAAGGAAGTACGAGCCTTCAAAGAAATGATGTCTTCTGAAAGATCAGTGAGAAAAACTTTATAGGCTCAACCGAATTAGACAGATTCTTTTAATAGAAAAAAAAGAGATAGGACATGTATCCATTTGTGAATATGCTTAAAACATAGAGAAAATAAGGACTTCTCTATGATTATAATGCTTTTCATGCAAGATGGGATGTCCTAAAGGCCTTGGATGCAAAAGAAAAAAAAGGAAGGAAACAAAAATCAGAGTCTTGAAGAACAACCTACTTCTTATCCACTAATTTAGAAAAGGCAGGATGATGAAAAACAGAAATCTTCTCAATATCTTAATTTACTAGAAGGCTCTTCCACATCAAATCAAATGAAGTATTTCTGAAACTCCTTTCTCACCTCCATCCATGTCTCTTCTTTTTCTTCCTTTTCTTTTCTTTTACTTCTTTTTGGACCATCATCCCTTTCTTTCTTGGACTCTCTTATCTCCAGAGAATCATAGATTTAGGGCTGGGAAAGACTTTAAAAATCCTGGGGTTCAATTTAAGAGATAAGGAAACTGAGACAAAGAGAAGTTAAGAGACACCCAGGGTCACACAGCTAGCTAGGTTTTATTTGTTGGTTTATTTTAATTTCTCAATGAATGAAAATATACTCTGTTTCCCACTTCTCACCCCCACCCACACCCCCCAAAACATTGGAAAAGAAAGGAAAATAAAATCCTTGTAACAAATACATAGTCAAGCAAAAACAAATTCCCACATTGGCTACATCTAAAATATATATGTCTGAAAATGCACCCTGAGTCTTTCTCCTCTCTTAGGAAGTATGAAGCATTTTTTTAATTAGGAGTATTCTGAAATAATGGCTGGTCATTACATTAATAGAGTCCTAAAGCCTTTCAAAGTTGTTTGTCTTTAAAATGTTGTTATTGTAGTCTCCTGGTTCAAAACACTCCACTCTGCATCAGTTCATATAATTCTTCCTGGTTATCCCAAAACAATTACTTTCATAATTTCTTATAACATGATAGTATGCCACTGTATTGATAGAACATAATTTGCTCAGACATTCTCCAACTAAGGAAAACACATGCAGTTTCCTTTTTTTGCCAACATAGACAGTTACTATAAATATTTCAGTACGAGTGTCCTTTTAGTCTTTCTTTGATGTCTTTGGCGTGGAGATGTAGAAATGACATTTCTAGGTTGAAATTATGCACAATTTAATAGTTTGGGGAGGTATAGTTCCATATTATTTCCAGAAGAGCTGGGCCAGGTCCAAGACCCATCAACAGTGCATTAATGAATAAATCAGTAAATATTTATTAAGTGCCTATGTTGTACTATGTTGTGCTTATCACTAAGGATACAAAAAGATAGTCCCTGCCCTCAAGGAGCTTACAATAAAATGATGTAGACAATATGCAAACAAATACACACAAAGTAAGCCATATACAGGAAAAATAGGAAATAATAAACAGAATGGAGGCACTAGAATTAAGAGTTGATAAAACCTTCCTGTAGAAGATGGGATTTTAGTAGGAACTTACAGGAAGCTAGGAAAGTCAGTAGCTGGAGAAGAGGGAGAATATTCCAGGCATAGGGGATAGTCAGAGGAAAATGGCCAGAGACTAGAAATGGAGTATTGTTTCTGGAATAGCTAGTAGACCAATATCACTGAATTGAAGAATACATGGCAGGTAATAAGGTGTAAGAAGACTGGAAAGGCAGGAGGGGCCCAGGTTGTGAAGGACTTTGAATAGCAAACTGAATATTTTGTATTTGATCATGAAGGTGATAAGTACCCATTGGAATTTATTGAGTAGGAGAGTGACAAGACCTTTGCGTAGGAAAATCACTTCTGGTAGCTGAATGGAGGATGGAATGGAGTAGGGAGAGATTTGAGGCAAGCAGATCCACCAGCGGTGTACAGTAGTCTAGGTACAAGGTTATGAGGGTCTGCACTAGAGTAGTGGCAGTGTCAGAGTAAAGAAGGGAGTACAGATGAGAGATGATGCAGAGGTGAAATTGACAGGCTTTGGCAATAATTTGGATATGGGAAATGAGGGATGTTAAAGAATTGAGGATAACTTGTAAGATGAGAGCCTGAGGGACTGAGATGATGGTGTTGTCCTTTATAATAATAGGAAAGTTAGGAGAGATGGAGGAAAGAAAACGAGTTCAATTTTGAACATGTTTATTTTAAGACATTCAGTTTGAGATGTCTGAAAACAGTTGGAGATACAAGTCTGAAGGTTAGCAAGAGAGGCAGAGACAGGCTAGGTAGATTTGAGAATCATCAGCACAGAGAGAGTAATTAAATCCGTGGGAGCTGATGAGATCACGGAGTGAAGTAATATAGAGGGAGAAAGCTGGACTGGACCGGACCCTGTGGGACATCTCTGAGAATGAGTAGTCAGATAGGAAGGAGGATAACGGGAGAAAATAATGTCCTGAAAACCTAGAGAGAGGAGAATATCAAGGAGGAGAAGGTGATGAGCAGAGGCAAAGGCTGCAGAGAACACATGAATGTACATGCTTTCCCGTAGCTCTGAAGCTTGAATGTAAACTCAAGGGTTTTTTGTTTTTTACTATAAGTTCAGAGCTATGTCTACAACACTGACCTCTTTCCCTCCGTTTCTCTTCACCAAAATGAATTCTGGATGAAGGGGAAGAAAAGGGAGAGAACAGAAAGGATTAAAGAGATCGGTGAGCCACAGAATCTCAGGGTTGAAAGGGACTACCATTACAATCTAGTCCAATTCACACTTGGACGAGAATTTCCTCTACATCATACCCCCAAAGTGGTCATTCAGACTTTGCTCAAAGCTTTTTATCATCTAAAGGTGACCCTCTTCCACTTTTGATAGCAAATTTTTCTTTAGATCAAGCCTGAACATGTATCTTTGCATCCCTCCTAGATCAGCCCTTAGGAAACAAGCAGGACACATTTAATTCTCCTTCCATATGAATTTGAAATACTTGAAGAAAGCTTTCATATTCCCCTTGAGTCTTTTCTTCTCCAGGACACACACCCATGGTTCCTTCAACTAAGTTACATATATGACATCAATCAATCAGTGAGCATTTATTATGAAAACAAACATATGCCAGGTACTGTGCTAACTTCTGGGAATGAAAACAAAACAAAACAAAACTAAAACAGTGTCTGCCCTTGGGGAGCTTTTATATTCTCACGAAGAGACAATATAAAAAACCAAGATATACATAGAAAATGGAGAGTAACCTTAAAAGCATGGCACTAGCAGCTGGGGAGAAAGAGAATGGTATCCTAGAGGAGATGTCATCTGAACTGAGTCCTAAAAGAAGCCAGTGATTCTTGGAGTTAGAGATTG
Source organism: Petaurus breviceps papuanus (assembly GCF_028583685.1). Taxonomy (NCBI): domain Eukaryota; kingdom Metazoa; phylum Chordata; class Mammalia; order Diprotodontia; family Petauridae; genus Petaurus; species Petaurus breviceps. Next base: position 56,396,721 of record NW_027187460.1, on the reverse strand, counting down.
GGAGGAAGAGTCTTCCACTAATGTGAGACAATCAGCACAAAGGCATGGAAATGAAAGATGATAGGTTAGATTTGAAGAATAGCAATATGGCTGGATCATAGGATGCATGGAGAAGAGTGGAATGTAAGAAGACTGGAAAGGCAGGAAGGAGTCAAGCTGTGAAGAGATTTAAATGCCAAAGGATTTTGTGTTTAATCCAGGAGGTGAAAAGGAACCACTGGAGTTTATTGAGTAAGGGAGTGACATGGTGAGATCTCTACTTTATGAAAGTCACTCAGCATGTAGAGGATGAATTGTAGTTGGGAGAGACTTAAGGCAGAGAGACCAATAAGGAGACTGATTCAAATGGTCTACTGTAAGCTAATAGCTGTAAGAGCCTGAAATAGGGTGTTATCTGTGAAAGAAGAGGAAATATTCAAAGACATTTTATAGGGAAATAAATTATAAAGTGTGTCAATTGGATAAGTAAGGTAAGGGAGAGAGAAGTTGAACATGGCACCAAGGTTTTGAATCTGGATGATTGGAAAGATCTCTTTGAGGATATTTTAGTTAGGGCAGCTAGGTGGCATAGTGCATGGAGCATGGGGCCTGCAGTCAGGAAGACTCATCTTTGTGAGTTCAAATCTGGCTTCAGATACTTACTAGCTGTGTGACCTTGGGCAAGTCACTTCACCCTGTTTGTTTCCATTTCCTCATCTGTAAAATGAGCTGGGGAGGGAAATGCAAAATTATCCCATTATCTTTGCTAAGAAAATCCCCAATAGGGTCACAAATAGTTGGACATGACTGAAAAATGACTGAACGATACAACTAATGGTGCTCTCAACATTAATAGGATAGTTCAGGCAAGGGGAGGTTTTTTTTGGGAAATAAAATGGGTCTGTCTTGGATATGCCTTGGTTTCAAGCCTATCCTTTAACATTTTGCATAATTCTCTTAATTGGTGGAGAAAATGGTGACTTGATGCTAAATGTCTATGTTAGGGGTCAAGTTGGTATGAGAAGTCTTAGAAATTCTGGGTTTTTTCTTTGAGAGAGACACATGTAGTTCCACACTCTCTTTGAGAGATTGCAGAGAGAGGAAGTGGCAGAAATATAGCTCAAATGGCACCTCAATATGTCCCTCATTTCCAGCTTGAGTCTCTGGAGATTTTCAGGAATTTTCCCTTGAGTGAGATCAGGGTCTTCCTCTTGGTCTTTATATATTTTCTAGTATATTCTAATCTGTAGAACTTCAATTACTATTTGCTATTTTGAACAAATTTGGAAAAGTGAGTTTACTTGTTATTCATTCTTGGTGATGGTCTTTTGTATAGATTAGCATTTAGTGGGAAGGAATAAAATATGGAGGCATAAGCTTGGAATATCCTGCCCCTTCAAGTGATAGTGGTCAGGAAAATGGCTTGCAACTAAAATGCATCCCTTTATGTCAGCGATATTTAGAGGAGCAGATAGATGTAACGCTAGTCTGGTACCCCTTTCTTTCAGAGAAGAAAAAAGTAGTCAGCCTTGTGGTCCCTTTTCATGCTCCCCTCTAGGAAGGAATCAAACTCTCCTTGGGAGAGAGATAGGAAAGATTCCAGAGATATCTATCTATTCCTCCCAAAGGTCGGTATTTTGACACTCCATGTGGACATACACATTTTATATGGACAGGACATATCACAAAGGACTGCACTATAAGCATACACAGTATACTCGAAGTGCTGCCAACACATCTGGTTGCTTGTTGAGCCTTCTTCTAGGAAGTAGAGGCTTCTCCTCCTTCTGGTAGGCCTCTTCTGAATGTCCTTTTTTTTTTTTGGTCTTTTTGGAGGGGGGAAGGCAAGGCATTTGGGGGTAAGTGACTTGCCCAAGGTCACACAGCTAGTAAGCATCAAGTGTCTAAGGTTGGATTTGAACTCAGGTTCTCCTGACTCCAGGGCTGGTGCTCTATTCATTGCGACACCTAATTGCCCCATCTTCTGAATATTCTTCAAGTTACTGATGACTTTCCTAAAATTCAGTGCCCAAAATGGAGTACAATCTTCTAGATTTACCTGACCATGAATTTATAGTTCATGAAACTCCCTTTGAGATTTTTCATATGAGCCATATCTGGCCACTTTTCCACCATCTTGTATGTGTGTAGTGAATATGTTGTATAATGGCCCATCTACCTTTTGCCTTGTCTCCCCTGGCTCTAGGTATCCCCCTGCTTTGCTTTGTCTTCTTGAGGTCCAGACCTCAACATTACTTCCTGACATTCCTTCGCTATTGCCTTACTCTCTAACCACTTTCATCCCAACAGACATTTGGACTCCATTTCCTGGATTTTATCTGATAGGTAAGCTCTTTGCCCTATCTTACCAGAGTCTAAGCCACCATCCTACTTTCCATGGTCTCCTCCCCACGTCTTCTCCTAACCTTTTTTCAGGTCCCTTTTTTGTTTCGTCTTTTGCTTTTAGAATATAAGTTCCTTGAGGGTGAGGACTATCTTGCTTTCTTGCATTTCTGTCTCATGCACTCAGCACAATGCCTGGCACCTAGATAGGGCTTAATAAATGTTGTCACTCTTCCTCCATTGCTTCGTCCATTCTCTTTCTCTCTCTGCCTCCCTTCCCTATCTCATTCTGCCCTTACTGCCACCACTTCTATTTTTATTTTTTGCTTTTTGGAGTGCAGTTGGGATTAAGTGACTTGCCCAAGGTCACATGGCTAGTTTTTGTGTTAAGTGTCTGAGGCTGAATTTGAACTCAGGTCCTCCTGACTCCAGGGCTGGTGCTGTGCCACCTAGACCTCCCTGCCACCTCTTTTATTCTGTACATTCTGTGTATGGAGTATGTATACTTTGAGGAGTTTGCTGTTGTGAATTATTTTTTTTAAAGCCCAAAACTGTTCTGTATATTTTGCATGTTTTAATATGATTTAAATAGTTCCCAAAGGCAAAAAAGGTTAGACCCTCTGTAAAAATAGAAAATATATGAAAAGCAAGTATTCTCAGAGTTTTTACTGTCCCTAGTGTTATATAATCTTAATACCTCTACTCCTACATCAATCAGGGACAGGATTGGCCTGCAGGCCTTTGCCTGCCTTGTGGCTAAGATGAGTACCTACAGGCCCAGGGTTGCCCATACCCAGCAGGAAGCATGAGGCAGAGCAGAGAACAAATCGTTTCTATTGTAGGAACAGAGTTCAAAGCAACTCTTTTGCCTTTCTTGTTGACACTGGATTCCTAGACTCTAGACCCTGCCTGACAGCCTTCTTAAGACCCAGGATACCTACTTTTTCCTCCCTATCTTAGCTAACCCCATTGAACTTTTTTCCTTTGCCTTTCTAGAATTTTAAAATTCTCCAAATCCGTCGTGTTTTGTTCTAATGGCCTCCCTTTCAGTTCTATTCTTTTGCTATTCATTATGTGATATGACACCTCTGTGGCATGAAAATTCTTGTACGTGCTAGGATGGAGGCAGTTGCAAATAAATTTTTTGAGGTGGTTAGTATATATGATAGGTCTTAGGGGAATATCAGGGGGAATACTTGTAATTATAGCTGCCAATTGTGGGAAGATTAGGTTTTAATTTAAGTTTATAGGTTTGGTCCTTGAATGGGGCTTGGGGATCTTCTTATCCAAACCTTTCACTTAACAGATGGAAAAAATGAATCCCAGAAACCCTAAGGGACTTATCCAAGTGATACAAAAGAACAACACAGATAAGTAGTAAGGGATAGAGAAAAGATGTGAAGCCCTGTCTTCTAATTGTACCTAAGCATAGGCTGTGCATTCTTCTCTTGCACCATATGTTAAATAATGATAGAGAAGGGTTTTTATCCACACCCATAAGAGACTAGCTAGACCCTAGGGAAAGAAGCCAGTATAAATAATTTTTTTTAATTAATATTTTATTTTCCCAATTATATGTAAAAACAATTTTAACATTCTTTTTTTTTTCAATTTTGAGTTCCAAATTCTCTTCCTTCCTCCCCTCCCCTTCCCACTGAGAAGGCAAGCAACTTGACAAAAGTTATATATATATATATATGATCTTGCAAAACACATTTCCATATAAGTCATTCTGCAAAACAAAACACTGACAAGCAAATATAAAAATTAAGAAGATTTAGGGCTCTTGGTTGATACTGAATGACAAAGGGCTTTGACACCTAAAATGGATCTCTTTGCCTCTGAAATTTCAAGACTCTAAGCAACAATAATAATGATTATAGTAGCTCCTATTTACTCAAAGTGGTGGAGGGGGAAGCATTCAGGGTTACATAACTTGCCAAGGATCACACAGCTAGAAAGTGTTTGAGACCAGAACTGAACTCAGAGCACTGGACCTGGAATCAGGAGGATCTATCTACTAGCACCACCTAGATGCCCCCTTAAAGTCCTTCTCTCATAACAACCCTATAAGTAGGTCATTCAGGTATTTTCTCCATTTTACAGATGATGGAACTGAGTTTCAAAGAAGTTAACAATTTGCTCAGTATCACTGAGCTAGCATGGAGTGAGGATTTGAATTCAGTTCTCTCCTGATGCTAAATCATAACTCACTGAACAGAAGCTTTGGAAGAAGTATGTATAGAAGCCCATACAAGGTAAGTGAAAAAGTAAAATGAGATCAAAGAGAGGCAGACAGATGATGAAGTGGGTGGAACATTGGACCTGGAGTTAACCACACCTGAGTTCAAATACAGACTCAAACACTTACCAGCTGTATTACACTTAATCTCTGTCTGCCTCAATTTTCTCATTTGTAAAATGGAAGGATTAGACTAAATGGCTTTCAAGGTCCCTTATCCCTAAAATCAAACTTGGAGATTGATGGAAATAATTAATGCTGTCAGAGAAAGTAGCACAATTTTATTTCCTTCAGTCTCATGTAATGATTTTGTTATTCATCTTCTAGAAATCTGCTTGCCCAATTCACAGTCATTATTATTTTTTAAGAGGCATGCATTTAGATTGTTTGGACAGAACTTGAATCATGAGCTAATCCCTGCTTCTCAGACAACTGAGTGTGCAGAGGGAATTCTGAAACTCAAGGCTGGAGCTCTGAAAAGGAGGCTCTCCCTCCCACATTTGGTCATTGGTACCTGAAGTATTCAATTTCCCAGGAATAAGCTTCCTCGTCTAAGCCAAGCTCATAAGGAATTTTTATTATTCAGTCGTATCTGACTCTATGACCCCATTTAGTAAAGATCCTGGACTGGCTTGCCATTTCCTTTTCCAGCTCCTTTTTACTGAAAAGGAAACTGAGGCAGATAGGGTTAATGGACTAACCTAGTGTCACAGAGCTAGAAAATGTCTGAGGCTAGATTTGAACTCAGGAATATGAGTTTTCCTGAACCCAGGCACAACATTTTTATCCACTTTAACATCTAGTTGCACCCTATAAGTAAGTTATACAGCATCCCTAGCTTAGGACAATGCCCTTCTAGAGGCTTTTACCTATCACTGAAATTGGGTGTGTTTTTTTTTAAGTCCTTGACCATCCCTAGCATGCCTGGTGCATCCTTATAGAATTTATTTTTCTCATATTCTTCTTCCACTATGTCTTTTTGATCCAAGTAATAGTAAGAGCCTTTTTCCATCTTTTCAATGTCTCCTTTCCCAGGAAAAACAGAAAATTAAGTTATGTGTCTTCCTTCTAGAAAAAGAAAGAGAAAAGAGGCAACTGTAGGCAGAGTCAATGGAGCCTACGGAGATGGCAAAAAGAAATTGAGAAGAAAGATGAAATAAGACTAGGGTATTGAAAGGAAGTAGATTACAGAACTAACCTCAAAGGCCAGACTCCCTGAAGCAGGTGCCATGGTGTCTGGTTTTATAGATGTTTTTCAATATATGATCAAACCTGAAAATAGCAGGTAGTGGCACAAGAATGGTATCACTGTGTCCCCCTTCATAGCAGGGAACACAAATCCTTGTCTGAGATAAAATGGGTTTGTGAATGACCTATGAAACAGTGAATCTGTGATGCATACAAACCCATTTCTTCCTGTTGAGCTCCCAGGAAAGGCCAAAAACTTTATTTCTTCACCCCAGGGAAGTGAATCCTTTAGCTGTTGTGTGTCTGAATTCATCAGCTAGGGAAGGACGATGCTGAGCTGTCTCTCCCCTCATCCCTCCTACTACAGAGAGAGAGGAGGGAACAGAGGGGAGGAAGGAGAGGGGGAGAGACAGGGGAGAGTGGGAGAGACAGGGGAGTGAGAGAGAGAGATGGGGGGGGGGAAGGGAGAGAGAGAGAGGGAGAGGAGCCCTGGCAGGGAAAACCACACAGAGTTATGGGAAGGATATGGGTGAGTTCAGGGCACCTCATTCCTCTCTTCTTGGATATTTCTCAGACAGACAAGACTGTTCAAGATTGTTCGTATCCCAGAGGCTAGTTTCACAGAATGAATAGAGAGGTACATGGAAGAACCTCACCTTCCCCTTCCCTTAAATATTCCCTACAGGACTTACAACATGTTATTGTTCCCTGAAGTTCTACCCTTAAAAAATTTATTCTTTTGGATTCAAGCATTAACCCCAGTTAAAATGCCAATACTTCAAGGAGAGAAAATCAGCTGTTAACACATGAGTATGAATTACTGAGAGTTTAGAAAATTTTGGTTCCTGAGGACCTGAAAGAGGACAAGGTCTCCCAACACCACTGGCCCTACCTATGCCATTTTTACTCTTGCTCCAAGTAGATTTGCATGGCAACCAGAGACACTCTGGTGGGTTTGAAAGACTTTCCTCACCCCAACTCTACAAATTTCTGTGCAGTTTTATTAAGCTTGGTGATTCCAAGGGTTCCTAAGCTCTTGACCCAGGGATATGATAGGAATGAAAAAGAGGAGCTGAAAATTGGTATGGTAGCAAAGAGTGTTATTGGCAGACACACTCAGCAAGAAGCAGTGTAGAAGGGAGGGCAGGCTGACCCCAGCTCAGAAGACATAGGCTTACCTAGTGCTTTGCAGTGCAAAAAATAATGGAATTGGCCCCATGGTTTAGAGACTCTGTTCTGCTACTTACTACCTTGTGTGTGAGCTTGATTATACCTTGTAGCCACTATAAATTTGGTGCCTGAAGGATCTGTTCTGGGGGAGGTGATAGGTGGATAAGATTCCATCAGGAGAGACCTAAGGAGTTTTTAATTGGTCCAGAGATAACCTGGATGACTTTGTTTAGTTCCAGGGTAGCTCTATTGGTCCAATAGAATGCTGTGTACTCCTTGGCCTAACAGTAGGTTGGAACTCCCTCGTGATGATTGAGGGTTTTCAGTCCTGTCATTCTCTTAGTTCCCAGCTGACTGTTTTACTGGTCTTCATGATCTCCAGAAACTCCTCATCCTTCTGGATGAAATCAGCTCAGAAACTCACAAGTCCTCAGTATTCACTGGCCCTGGGGCCCCTCTCTCCCTTTGGTTGGAGGAAGTGGGCTTCTGGGGGCTCCTTCCGGATTCATCTCCATTTAACGAGGACACCCAGAGGATTCTCCTTAACATTTAGCCCTACTGCATGACTTTATCATTTCCTCATGCTGAGTAACCTCCCCTACCCCTTTCAGCTTCCTTTTGTGTATTGTCTCCCCCATGAAATTGTAGGGAACTCTTGGAGTGCAGACACTGGCTTATGCCTTTCTTTTAATCTTTGTATTTTTCTATCAGTGCCTGCCACATAAGAGGCATTAATATTTACTGATTCTGACTCTGATCTTTAGATTTGTGTGATTTTTTTTCTGTTGACCCCTTTAATTCATTTTAAAATGTACTCTCTTGTTTTATACAGGGCTTCTGAGCAAAATGAAACTTTTGTTTGCAAATAACATCCTAATTTCCCCCCAAGATTGTAGGATTGTAGATGAGTCAGTGATTGTTGAAGGCCATAACACTAAACGCTATTTTCAATATGGGATTATGAGTGTGTGTGTGTGTGTGTGTGTGTGTGTGTGTGAGAGAGTGAGTGTGCGTGCGCTCGTGTTTAACAAAGACCTAACCTGACTTTTCTTTTGAGGACAAATCAATTGTAGATACAAAGGTCTACTCTCTGCCTTCTGCAGTGTATGAGCATACAAGGCTATTTTAAAGTTGCTGAAGAAATGCAAGGAGAGAACACTATTTTGAATGTCAAAAAAGAGAATTCATGGAAACCAGTATTATATGGGGAAAAAAAAATCTGAAAGCGAATAATGGTTATAGTTAGAGCATCAGCAACTTGCAATCCAGGGAAGTCTGGTCCTCAAGGATCACTGGAGGCAAGCTGAACTTCTTCTACGGTGCAGATATTGATGAGTGACTCAGAGCTGCCCATTAGGGCAAACTCAGATTGACTGTGATAAATGCATAAAACTAGAAATGTGTAACACAATCAAAACTTTGTGTGCCTAGGTAGCAAATTAGAATCTGTCTAGAAACCTAAAGCAAAGAGGGCTGAAGGTAAGCCTGGATTATAGAGTGAGATAGAGTGAGAAGCATGCAAAGGATAAAAGTAGAAATTCTAAATAAACAAGAAGGAAAATATTGTCAACTGGCCAGACAACAGAGTTATGCAAGATAATAAAACTTGGAAACGTGAAATGATGTATATAAGAGCATGTTTTCGAGTGTACCTATGGAGTCGTGACAAATAAGTTGCAATGATAGATGTAACGTTCTGAAGAACACTGAAAACATCTAGAGAAAATGGCATTCACACTCTGACCAGGTAACGGCAGGTTTATACATTTAGAGCTGGAAGGGAGCTTAGAAGTCATCCAGTCCAATCCATACAGTTTATAGATGAGGAAACTGAGGCCCAGGACCTCAAATGACTTGCTCAAGGTCCTAGAAGTAAAAAAATGACAGGAAGAATCTGAATCCTGATCATTTGACATCCAATTCAGGGATCTTTTCATGGTACTACCTGACTTTTACATTGTTCCTAAATGATAATCTCATTTTTAACACTTTGTGATTTGTAAGGTACTTTATATTCTGTATTTATAGTTATATAATGTATATTTGTATATATATTATATATGTATATATATTCATATACTGTATTAGCTTCTTATGACATCTCTGAGGTAGATAGCAATACAATAACTTTGATATTTTCAAAGTACTTGATCACCTACAATAGCACTTTGAGTTAAGTAGAATAGATATTTTTAAATCCATTATACAGATGAGAAAATGGAGGCTCAGGAAGATTAAATTGATTTGACCGTGACCCCATAACTAATAAGTATAAAAGGTTGTATTTGAACTCAGGTATCTCCCAAGTACATGTTCAATAGCCTTTGTACTACATGAAGCTGCCTTTTATTATACCCATTTTGCAGATCTGGAAACTGAGGCCTGGATCTAGTGAATTTTCATAGGGTATACAACTAGAAAGTGACAGAATTTCAGTTCCACAATTCAAGAAGCATATTTTAAGTCCCTTATTCCATTTAAAGCTTGGAGTATTGAGGAATAGAAAATAAAAGCAAACCAATCCCCTGCCCTCAAGGATAAATGCATTCTAAATGAAAAGATAAATTATTTTGGTCTAGGGAACACTTACAACTAAAGGAGTTAGGAAGGGTTTTCGTGAGCTGACTCCCTGACATGAGCCCTGAAGGAAGCTAGGTATTCAAAGGGATGGAAGTGAGACAGGAAAACCTTGCTGAAACATTGAGGCATCCTGAGGGAGACAGGAGGCAGCATGTGCCAGGATAGTCAAACCACCATCACCATCACCACCTTGATTATATGTCCCCTCAGACTCAAATGAAGATAGCCCAGGACCTTGGATGCAACAACCTCGGAAATAGCAGTGTTTCACATTTCTCTTCCCTCCATCCCGACCCCAATCACAAAACCACCAGAACTGCTTCCATCCCAGCTCCCACAGCCATTACTGAAGGGAGAAATTGTGGAGAGTAGATCCACCTTCCTTTTCATTATCATCAACAACTGCTGATCAACTATTTATAAGTATATAATCACAAGAGCCTTGGGACCACATCCTAGAACACCAGTTCTGATTCCAGCCCAGTTTTCACAGTCATTATTGGGAAAACAATGGAGAAGGGGCCAGCCATTTCCACCAAAGGTCAGCTAACTGTTATCCACAGGGTAGGCAAGCCAACCTAGCTGAAACAGCAAGATAATATGTCAGACAAATCAAATCACTGCTACCGTCTTGACTATTATGTATCTCTTCAGACCTTCATGGAAACAGCCAAGGGCCTTGAACCTAAGAACCTTGCAAATAATAATGCTTTCAGGCCAGTGGCCACAGCATCATCCTGGGATACTAACCCCTGTGAATATATATCTGCTCCTGTAGGTGCTACAGTAGCACAATTACTAAAAACCCAAGAAAGAAAGTTTTTGCTATCAAAATCCTTGGCACTATGAAATAGTTCAACACCTTGTGCATAGTAGATTTGCAGTTTTATGTGCAAACATATTTTTATTGTACTATGTTATAGAAATGCTTTTTTATTCCATACACTAAAAATAAAATAAAATAAATCAGAACTTGAGGATTTTGTCAGAGAAAAAGACATTAAAGAAGAGGCATAATAATCTGTTTTGCCTTTGCAACCCTAAGCACCAGTGGACTGTTCCATCTAACTTGCAATCTTGTTGTCTTCCCCATTAGAATATTCCCAGAGACTGCTTTTCTTTTTGTATCCCCGGTGCTTCACACAGAGTAAGCACTTAATATATGCTACTCATTCATTCCTTTGTTTATTCATTCATCTCAGGCATTGGCGGCATGTCCCATAAAGTCACGCAGGTGAGAGATGGGATCTCGTGTACTGGAAACAAGAAGTGGGTCAGTTTGTCTGGATCCCGGAGAGTGTGAGGAAGAATAGTGTGGAATAAATCTTGAAAGGCAGGCAGAAGATAGATTGAAGAGTGTTTTAAATGCCAAATGGTGGTGTTTGTACTTGATCCTAAAGGCAATATGGAGTCATTGAAGATTCTTGATAAGGAAAGTACCTTAGATTTGTGCCTTAGGAAGATTGTTTTGTCAGCTGCATGGTGGATGGATTGAAGAAGTGAGAGCCTAGAAGCAGAGAGATCAATCAGGAAAGACCAGTGAGGAGGCTATTTTAGTGATCCAGGGGTTCTAAATTTTTTTGTGTGTGTTTTGTTTCATGGACCTATTAGGCAGCCTGGGAAGTCTATGAACTCCTTTCTAGATTAATGTTTTTAAATGCATAAAATTAAAAGACACAAGATCACCAAGGAAACAAACCATACTGAAATATAGTTACCAGGGGCGGCCAGGTGGTGCAGTGAGTAAGAGCACTGGCACCAAAGTGGGGAGACCTGGGATCGAATCTAGGCTCAGATACTTAGCACCCACCCAGAAACACCTGGCCATGTAACCTTGAGTAAGTTATTTAACCCCAATTGCTTTAAAACAAAACAAAACAAAATATATATATAGTTACCAGAATGTATTTTATAAAAATTCTAATTCATGGGCCCCAGATTAAGAACTCTTAAATGATCCCTGTGAGAGGTGAAGGGGTTCTGAACTAAGGTGGTGGCTGCATAACTAGAAGGGAGCCATGTGACTTATGTTTTGGAGGGAGAGTCAATGAGACTTGGCAAATGACTGATTGTGGGGAGGGTAGTGAGGGAGAGGGAAGAATTAAAGTGTTCTAGAGGTTGTAAACCTGGATAGCTGGAAGGGTAGCCATGCCCTCAAAGTTGGTAGGAAGAGCGGATTCATCAGGAAAAAGCATTCTATTTTGTACAAGTGAAATTGAGGAATAGAGCAGTCAGACAGGCAGGAAGACAATTAGGTGAAAGTATTATCAGGAAAACCAAGGGGAAAAAAGAATACCAACTGTTAAAAACTGCAAAATGGTCAGAAATAATAGGAACTGAAAAGAAGAACCCCGAATTTAGCAATTAAGAGATCATTGGTGATCTTGGAGAAAACAGTTTAAGTAGTGTATGGACATTGAAAGCCAGATTTAATGGAGGTTAAGTAGTGAGTGAGAGGTGAGGAAGTGAAACTGAAGAATGAAGTCAGCATTTCTTAGGATTTTGACTGTGAAATGGATGATAAGTATAGCTAAAAGGAGTATAAGGGTTAAGTGAAAATTGTTTTAAAGGTAAGAGGGATCTGAGGATCTGTATAGATAACAGGGAAAATGCCAAGTAGATAAAAGGAGATTGAATATGGGAAGGGAGGGGAGAAGAGTGAGGAAAGGAAAGGAAAAGGAGAGGATGAAGGGAGAGTAAAAGAGAGAAGATAGTGTTCAGTTTTGTTTGGTTTTCTTGTTCTTTCTGATTATATTGTTGTAGTCATGTGTAAATTGCTTTTCTGGCTCTGTTTAAATCACTCTGTATTAGTTCATTTCATGCTTTCCATGCTTTTCTGAATTCTTCTGATTCATCTTATGGCTCAATAATATTCTATTACATTCAAATGCCACAATTTTACTTATCCATGCACACAATTGATGGATATCTACTTTGTTTTGTTTATTTATTTTGTACCATAAAAGTGTTGTTATGAATATTTTGATATATAAGGTAACTTTCTTTCTATCTTTGATACCCCTGGGACTGTAATCGAAAGAAAACCAACCAAACTATACTAATTGTTCTCCAACTATCACTAATCATAGCCTTCACATCATCAGAACTAATCATATTTCATATCCTATTTGAAACCACCCTTATCTGAACTCTAACTGTTATTACACGATAAGGTGGGATGAGAAGCAGTTTTTCAGACCACAATCCTCCCCAACAACTGAATTTGTTCCACCTGCTAAAAAAATCATGCCTATACTTTTGGTTCCTCAATGAGATCTGGGTGATTTGAGGTCAGATGTCAGGACCTTTAATAATAAAAGAAGGTTGAAGCTTAATTATTTATATCACCCTTTCCAGTAAGAAATAAGAGCTACAACCTAGGTTCCAGCTAAGTGATAATTGATTTTCTTATTTTCCCTGGTGGTTGAGGGTCATTGACCAGGTCCCAGTGACTATAGGTCTGGTGTCTGAATCCTCAATAACTATGAAAATGTGGAAATATTCTGGCAGTCAGAAAATCACTTTATCTTTACTACTGGCTCATTTGGAACCTCTCTCAGTGTCTGGGTCATCTTGGCCCTGGAACAACCCATCTCCCTCTTTGGTCCAGTCAACATGGAATATCCCTCTTCAAAGGTCACTCCCCTTTTTTCATTGGTGAGTTCCTTTTGAAATCTTCATTTTGTAGAGGGGCTAAGGCTGATACTATTCCTAAATTCCTTTGCATTTAAGAACCAAGTACCCAGCAGGTGCATTCTTCTCCTACCAACTGCCCCCTCTTCCCCCATTCAGCTCTCTTTTATATGTGATCTTCTACCCTTAGAATGAAAGCTCCGTAAGGGCAGGGGCTATCTTTTTCCTTGTATAAGTGTCCCTATTGTGTGGAGAGAGAGAGAGAGAGAGGGAGAAGGAAAGGGAGAGACAGAGAGAGAGAGAGAGAGAGAGAGAGAGAGAGAGAGAGAGAGAGAGAGAGAGAGAGAGAGAGCACTGTGGTAGAAGGGGAACATATCTCCAGCTTTGTATCTTGGATTTTTTGTCTTTGCTTTCCCTTTGTATGGGCTTCTATTCGCTTTCCTATCTCATTCTCCCAGTCTTTGCCATACAGTACACAGTGCCCAGGCTGTCTCTTTTGGTTTTTGTCACTATCTCTCTCTTCCTGTTACTCTCCTTGTCCCTGTGTCAACTTGCCAATTTCTGCATATATATGTATGTATATATATATATGTATACACGCACACACACACATATATATATATATTTCTTTTGCTTCTGAGCATCTGTATCTCTCTTTGTCTCTATTTCTCTTAGAGTTTCTCTCCATCCTAAACTATGTCACTCTGATCTCATCACTGCTTCTCTTAGTCACTGCCAAGACCCAGAAGAATGAACACAAGATCATTGATGGCAGCATGTACATTCCTCACTTCCAACCTGGCAGGCCATCTTGTTCATCAACCAAAATTTCCAATGCAGAAACATCCTGCTTTCTGAACAGTAGGTCCTCACAGTCTTTCACTGTGCCCACTCACACTTTTGAGTACTTCTGAGGAAATACAATGTCCAATGCCAGAAGCCCTCAGAGCAGCTCTTCTACCAGGTGATCCACCCTCAGTATGGAAACTAGATCCATGACCGTGACCTCATGTTACTCTTCCTCACGAAGCCAGCCTGACTGACTCCAGAGTTAAACTCGTTGAGCTAGCAGGAACATATGTCAACCCCAGGACACATTGCATGGTATCAGGCTGGGACATCATTTCCTGACCTATTGTTCATTATCCCTGCATGCTCTAGTGCATCAGCCTCTCCTCTTGGAGAGAATGTAGGGATGCTTACCTGGGAGCCATCCCTGCAAGCATGGTGTGTGCTGGGATTACAGAGGTTGGAAGTACTCTTGCCCAAATAATTCCAGGGGGTCCCATAGCATGCAGGGGGGCAACCACAGGGCTTTACATCTTGGGACCTGGAACACTGTGCACTGAGTGTCCAGGTATCTAACCTATGCCAGTACTGAAATTGAATCCAAAATAGCACAAAGAGCAAGTGATACCCTTGCCTCCAGAAAGTCTGGCCTGGCCTGTCTCCAGGTCTTCCTTCAGCGACAGGTTGCCTGAACCTCCAGCCCCATGCCTTTCAAAAGGACCCAGGCAAACTTCTTTCCTTTAAAGTCCCAAGTGACCTGCACCCCCCCCCCCCATACCCCAGGGAATCAAGAGTTGTGACTACCCTGCCTCAGACCCTCCTGATTTCTTGGTCCCAGTCTGTACTTTGAGTTCTGATATATGGGAATAGAATCATAGGATTTAGAGATGGAAAAGACTTTAGAATTGTCAAGTCAAAAAACAAATAATCAAAGAGTCACAGAAGTTATGCAACGCCTGTTAACTCTGAAAATTCCAGAGTCCACACAAGTTATCAAAAGCATAGTTAACTCTAAAAAACAAAATAAAATAAAAACAAAGAGCTAACAGTTGTCATAAGCAAAAAACAAAACAAAACAAAAAACAAACTTCCTTTATTCCATGGAAGGAAGGAAAACAGACATGTGCTGGGGCCTCCCCTAGGAGGAGACTTGCTTTAGTGAGGGCAAACCTTGATACAGATAGCAGTGGCTGCACAGTGAATTGTGTCTGTGACAGTGAGAGGTAACACAACAATGAGGCACGTTTGATTCATAGCCAGACATCATGGAACATGGTTCCTGCAGGTATTTGAACAAACTCAGGGACCACCTGGGACTGGTGTGAAACAATTCTGGGATTTTCCTGTGGCAGAGTTCATCCAGAGGGTGAATGCAAAGGACTATTGTTATGCGGCAGCAGCAACCACACTGGCATACCCAGGATGGCTGCTAGCACAGGTTCTTAGATCTGCTTTACTAGGAAAGATGGCTGTTCAAGGGGTCAACAATCTTTTTTAATTACATTCATTAGTTCAGGGGAAAAATCAGCACCCTGGACTTCAGAGAAAATCCAAAGAAAATGGAGAAAATACAAGCAGAAAAATAAATACCAACAGACAGGGCTCTGACTGCCCGAATAAACTACACACTTTACATACATCTCTGGATAGAGAGAGGCTTTAGGGAACACTGAACATGTGATCACTGAGAATCTTGACCAGGGAATCACAAGATCCTTCACATAAGAGAGCCCCCAAAGCAAAATACCAACTCAGAGTCTACATACACTTAGGCATCCTAACCCTTGTGACTCAGAGCCTAATTAGAAACTAGCAAAAGGTGTGAAAGCCTTCTTACAAATAAGCCTCCCCTAAGCAAGCTCCCCTTAATGGGCTCCACATGAGGCCTAGTAATGGGCAGGGAAGATCTTTAATCCTGTTAACATTACATATACCAAGCTCAGGGCACAACTTGCTTCCTTGCTAGACTTCAGCTCTGGAAAATAGGATGTCTCCTAATAGTAAAAAGAAAGGAGTGAAAAAAGAGGAGTCATCTTGGCATGGGGATCCTGACAGAACATAAACTATCGAGGCTTAAAGGCACTTTATGAAGAGATCATCCATCTGCTACAAGTTATTTTTACAAATGGGGAAATTGAGACCTAGAGAATTAAAGTAACTTCTTAAGGTTGCATAGCTAGAATGCAGCAGAGCCAGATATAAAACTAGTACTCTCTCCACTAGGTCACCCTGATCTAGGTAAGATCTGAAGGCACAGATTCATCCCCAAACTTCCCACTGAATTCCCCAAGATTCCCCACCTTTTCCATGAACCCACTACCATCTCTCTGGTATTCAGAACAATAAAAGGAAGAAGTAAAGAATAACTGAAAATCTGAGTTAGTTCTTCTGGGTCATTCCTCCCTCATCCCTAGGGTGGAAACAGTATTAGATTAATATTCACTCTTTTTGTTTTTGAGATTTATTCTCTTTAAATGTTTCCCGACTTTTGCTTGATTTCCTCTCCTTTTCAAATATCTGAAATACCTTTTGTATATGAGAAATTCTTTTCTATTGTTCATGTGTCACACTATTTGACAGTACTCTCGCCCTGACTCTCTGACTCCACCTTTTTCCATTCTTCATCTGCTTCACAAAAAGACAGACCCAAGAACAGAGCTGTAATCTTGCAAGGTCTTCCAAAATCCTGGTGGTTCATAAACTGACTTTTGACATTTGAAGACCAGCCTCCTCAGATGATTATCGTGAGCTCTGTAGAGAGATTGCCAATGAACCTGGCTACCATGAAGTGAAAGAGTGAAGTAATATTAGTGCCACAGTCTGCACTTCTTCTGCTAATTATAACAAGGAAGTGGCTCGAAATACTGCATGTAGGCTTCAAGGACTGACTTTCAGAAGGGAGCTGCCGCCTTGGATTTACTTTGTATTTTCACTTCAGAGGTTTCTTAAGTACAATTAGGAAATGGAGAGGGAAATTCAGTGCATTATTACCTTTGCCTGTCCTCCCCTCTTCCCCCAATGAGAAACTATACTAAGGATTGCCCAGAAATTTTTATAGTAACAAACTAAGCGTCTTGAGCATAACAAAAGCAGGAGTGATGGGTGGATACATTGAGTCATTTAAAAATGTAAAATTAGTGGTTATTTCAAACACAGGAAAAGCTTATATTTTTATCATTTGGCTGTCAACTTGAAAGGAGGTTTAAATGGCTTCTGAGTTTCAAGCTTACTGGATTTTTTTTATTCGGGCTTGCAAATAGGGCTGATTTTTTTTTTTTAAGTAAAAAATTTCGGGCTGCCATTTTTTTTTACCCTCTCTTTCCCAGACACCAGTTTTCAGCAATACCTATAAAATAACCACATGGATAGATTAATAGGCTGATATGAAACATAGATTTAATTTCTATTTACTTCTGTGTTGTGGGAGGTATGGTGTAGCTAGAATTAAGAGGTCATAAAATCATAGATAAAGAGATGGAAGGGGTCTTAGAAGTCTTCAAGAACAATGTTTATTTTAAATTAATTTCTTTCTAATTATCAAGCATTTATTTTTCTCTTCCTCTTTCTATCACTTGATCCTACTCCCCACAAGACCCCCACTGGGAAAATGCAAAACCCTTGTAAAAAGTAAGCATAGTCAAGCAAAACAAATTCATATATTGACCATGTCCATTACTGCCTTATCATGAGGTGGACAGAAATATTCTTCATTGATTTTCTGGAAAAATGGCTAATCATTGTCCTGATTAGAGTTCTCAAGTCTTTCAGAATTGTTCATTTTTTGCAATATTGACATCATAGCCTAAATTGTTCTCCTGGTTCTGCTCACTCCACTCTGTATTAGTTCAGATTTTTCCAAAACTCTCTCTTTTTTTTTCATTTCTTATACTACAATAGTATACTATTGCATTTTTATTAACATAGTTTTTCAGCTATTTTCTACTTTTTAAATATCCCTTTAATTTTCATTTTTTTAATACCACAAAAGGAATTGCTGTATTTTGACAAAAACAACTTTTTCTTTTTCTTTGGCATTTTTAGGGTTTTTTTGGAGCCTAGGCACTAGACTTAATAGTGGTAGTGCTGGACCAAAGGGCACACCTAGTTTAGTTACTAAAATTACTTTCCTGAATGTCTTTATAGGACAAACCCTATATTTTAAAGATGAGGAAATTGAGACTAAGAGGTTAAGGAATTTTCTTTTTTTTAAATAGTATTTTCTTTTTCCCAATTACATGTAAAGACAACTTTTAACATTAATTTTTTTTAATTTTAAGCTTCAAATTTTCTCCCTCCTCCCTCAACCCTGCCCCCCATCCCCAAGACAGTAAGCAATTTGATGTAGTTTATACATGTGCAATCATGTAAAACAGATTTCCATATTAGTCATGTTATGAAAGAAGAAATAGACCAAAAGAAAAAAAAGATAAAGAAAGTGAAAAATAGAATGCTTCCATCTGTATTCAGATTCCTTCAGTTCTTTCTCTGGATATAGATAACATTTTTTACCATAAGTACTTTGGAATTGTCTTATATCATTGTGTTGCTGAGAATATCTAAGTCTTTCATAGCTGATCATCATGCAAAATTGTGATTACTGTGTACAATGTTCTCCTGGTTCCGCTCACTTCACTTCAAATGAGTTTAAATTGTATTTTTCTTTTCTGCCATATTAGACGATTTGGTAGGTGTGTGGTAGTACCTCAGAGTTGTTTTAATTTGGATGAGAACAAGTCTTTGTCTTGTACTTGTTTCTCTGCTGTAGGAATGAGAATGGATAAGTGTCACTGCCCTACTCAGATAATTTCCTCATTTGTAAAATAAAGAAAATACTTTATTGTCTGAAGAGAACAAGCTCTGCTAAGAATAGCCAAGAGTTATATAGCACTTTAAAGTATGCAGACTATTTTATTTATATCGTCTGAAGTCACAGGAATTCTGGGAAGTAGGTATTATACATATTATTATTCACTTCCTTCCATTTTCCTATAAGAAAGCTAATGCTCAGAGGGTTTAGGTGATTTGTTCAGTGTTACTCATCTAATTATCACCAGGCATTTGTTAAGCACCTGCTATGTGCCAGACAGTCAGAGGTAGGATTTGAACCCAGGCTTTCCTGACTCCAAGTCTGAGTCTATCCCCCATGTTTCATTACCCCTTTCAGGTGATCTTTTGAAATCTCTTTGAAATCTCTTTTAACTTTCATCTTCACAAGTTAATTATGTCATCAGCAAGGAATATTGAAAGAGTCTCAGGGATTTGAGGCTTATAAAGAATGAGGAATTAATCTCATCATCCTTTGCCCATGTTTCATGGTGGAGGTGGAATACATAGCTCTTTAGACAAAGTGATTCCCTTCTAAGCCTCTCAACTTGCAGGATTGTGAGGAGTGATAGATGAATAGTGAGTGGATGGCAATCCTCTTCTGCATTCCTCCCTCTTTTCTTCTCATTCTTCCTCCAGTTCAAGAACAGCACTTGGTTAGCATTGTTGTTATAGAAATAATCAGCACCATGGCTAGAGATTCTAATTCTTATGGTCAGTACCAAGGCCAAGGAAAAGCATAGATGCTGCTAAAGTCAACCTGTGTTGTGCTATCATTGCAAGCAACATGTAAGGTGAGAGGTGGAGTTACTAAGACTACTTAAGGTATAGGAAGACAGTTAGTGATGCCAATAGATTTAACTAGGCTGGCCTTTAGGCAATTTGGATGTTTCCCAAAGTGAGAATACAACCAGCTGACCTATATTAGAGGCTGTGGGATATATTTAAAAGTGCATTGTTTCATGGAGCCAGACATTAAGTCATTGAGTATCCTTGATTAATTTCTAAAGTTTCCTTGGTGCATTGGAATGAAATACTTCAAAAAGACAAGGAGTCTGCACTTTCCAAGAATTCTGGCTTTAATGCCTACATATCCTCACCATCTCTCCCATTCCACATCTTCAAAGCAGAGTGGAAAGTGTATGTTGCTTTTGAAATACAAGAGGTGAAAAAACACATGTAGTTTTTGGTTTGTTTTCTCCATGATCAAGACAACCAAAAACTAGTCTATATTTTTGTTGGTAATAAAAAAAAATTAATTAAGTTGTCAGTCAAGTACTTACCATGTGCCCCAAACAACAGTCACAACCATAGTCATAGAATTTGGGAACTCAGATGAAATAGGGGTAGGTAAATTAAGAACTTAATAAATACTTACTGATCTATTTCATTGATATATGTAACTCTCCCTTGAAGAAATCCCCTCTCTCATGTAGGATGTCACTTTATCTGATACTTATAGTTTTACAGATGACACAGAGAAGGATAAATTTAGAATTTTATAGATCTTGGTAAAACAACAACAAACCTCTCCAAACTCTTCACTACCTGGATATCTTTTGCCTGCCTCAGGAGACATAGGAGGTATCCAGATTATATTTTTAATCATAATATTTTATTTTATTAATGCCAGGTTTGTGATAATTTTCTTGCCAAATATCTATTAAGCTCTGCCCTGGTACCTCAGTGGACCAATTTTTCCATAAGTCTACTACATAACCAGAAGTTAGCTCCTTGGGGTTGGGCTCAGATAAAGGATTTATGGTAGCTACTAGACAAGGTTATGAAGTAACTTAAAGGGAATAATCATGACTTCCTATTTTTTTCTATTTGACAATAAGACAAATCAAGTCACATTTTAGGACCTGATAGAATTCACAAAATAATTTCTCAGTTTCATGTTTTCCATTTATTAAGAAGCAATTCAGAGGATTATTTTAAAGAAAAGCTTGAAGTATCATGGATATGATAGCTAAAGTCTATCCTGAATGATCTTCCATATTTCCATGTTCCATTCCTTGAACAGAGATTCTGTCTGAGCTATATTCTTTAAGGAAGTTAGATTCCTTCTGGTCAAATGTGAATTATGCAGAATATTGTTTGATTTGATGTAGCTGTGGTTACCTGAAAGAATAGCTGATTACTCACTGAAGTGTTTGATACTGCATTGTATCGTATGGCCATGATGCAGTTTATAAAGCAAAACCTATTTTATAGGAGACTGCTAAAAATGAACAATGAGATATGTATACCAAAGGAAAGATATTAAATTAAAAAAATATTTTAAGGGAATTTTTATTGTTTTAAATTGGGCAAACGAGATTTCAGAGTAAGGCCAAAAGTAGGTCCTAAATATGAAAGCATCTGGCTGTTGTATAATTTTTAGGTCAGAATCAGAGAAGAAAGCACAACGATACAAAAGTATGTAAGTTTCATTCTTAGGGACTTTAAAAAAAATTTGAATCTGAATTGAGCAAGCAGAACTAATAGTTTTAGTCTTAGAAAGTTGCCTTTGATATTGAGAGATTTAAGTAACTATGCATCCATAGATAGTTTGTGATAGTGGTAGAACTCAAATCTAGATCTTCCAAGCTCAAAGACTGAGTCCTTTATCCACTATGTGGCACTGCCTCTTTTTTTTTTCTTTCTTTCTTTTTATTTAGTGGTGTGGAGGTGGGGCTTTGTTTCATTTGTCTCTGTATTTTGGTCTTTCTTCAGGCCTAGTATATGATGAAGAGCAGCCTCAGAAACATATCTTAACCATCACCATCTCTTTCCCTACAAAAGAAATGAAACAAATAGCAAAGAGTGGCTGGCTATAGGAGCTAAGCTCATTCTCTTCCCTTTGCTAGCACTATCAGAAAGGAGACTATTTTTCTAATATCTGAGGTATCCCTGAAAGGACTTAAGCTTTTGTTAACAACCTACCAGCACCAAAGGCTAACATTCAATTGGCAAGTGCCTGGAAAGAAGAGGATGCGTACATGGCATTTTGAATGTTACTCTCTACATTACAGAACCTTATAGCATTTGAAAATCAAAACTCTATTTCTACTGACAGCTTGGAGGTAATAAGATTCCTCCCAATGCCATTTTAAATAGCAGAGACACTAAGTTTCCTGAGTCAGTGCTTCTAGTCAAAAGATAAACTCAGGGTATGATGACTGTACTGTAAGTAGGGCTGCTAAATGCCTAAGCAAATGAATCCTGGAGGGAGCAAGGCCTATGAGGTTTTCAGATTGAGTGAAATCTAAAACGATGGAAACATCAAAGACCAGAATTCCATGCACCTTGATGAAGAGCCTTTTGAAAAGGGAATGATTAGCTTCCTTCCTTCTTTCCTCCCTCCTTCCTTCCTTCCTTCCTTCCTTCCTTCCTTCCTTCCTTCCTTCCTTCCTTCCTTCCTCCCTTCTTCCTTTCTCTTTCTTTCTTTCCTTCTTTCTTTCTTTCTTTCTTTCTTTCTTTCTTTCTTTCTTTCTTTCTTTCTTTCTTTCTTTCTTTCTTTCTTTCTTTCTCTCTCCCTTCCTTTCTTTCTTCCTTTATCTTTCTTTGTGATTTCATTTTATTTACTATGTGTAAGACATTGTATTAGGCACTGAGAATATAATGACAAAAATAACATGATCCCTGCCCTGAAGACTGCTGGGATAAGCATGGTAAAGCCAGTACTGGACTAGGAGACTTTGGTTCAAGTCTTGACTTGGTTACTAGTTGGGAGATGCAGAGTAAAGTCGCATCATGTTTCAGAGTCTATTTCCAGACTCTTTCCAGAAAAAAAAATGAATGGGCTTGCATTAGATGATCACTCCTATTTGTTCTGACTTTAACATCCTATGATTGGGTGATTTTAAGTAAGAGAGGTATTAATGAATTAAGCATGGAAATTAGTATTTGTTGTTAGAGCCTCCAAGTCATTTGCTTTGGGTTTTGATGATCATATCTGGAATGATGAACTGGTATTGTAAATGTACTGTTGAAAATGTGCTATCAGATTTTATTTCTTTTATAGAAACAGAATTTAGGGAAATTGGCTACAGCAGAAGTATCAAACTTCTGACCTGTCCAACTGAACCAAATTAAAATGTAATCATGAAATATTTAACGAAAATAAATAAAATTATAAGACAATGTAGATCATGTTAATTTGTGGTTTTCTAAGTCTACATGTGGTCCTTGGAGATCTATTTCTATCTGAAGACAAGGTCCTAGGAAGAGATCTTATCTATCATATAGTTTTATAGATGAAGACATGGCAAATCAGAGAAATAAAAGCAGCTAGATTCTGAGGTGAGATATTATCCCCAGGTCTTCCTAACTCTAGGTCCAGTGCCTTACCCACAATACCACATAGTCTCTCAGTTTGGAATCAATATTTTAAAACTATTTGTATAGTAATCTTTCTAAAGTATTACCAGTGCACCTCAATTTTAAAGCTGTCCCACTCCTGGGCTTCAGTTACTGTAAAGTAAAAAGTTGTAATAGCTTTCAGAATGACTCACCTACCATACTACCAAGCCCACTCATGAGGAAAAGGAAGGCATTTTGGGGCTGAAAGATACATAACATATTATTAATTACCTGCTGGCATCTCATTAAATTCATCGGGCTTTTTTTTTCAACAATTCCTGCGATTTCATTGGCATAGGAAACTTTTAGTGAGGAAACTCTCTCCCAAGACAAATAAATAGCTGTTTTGCAATTGACAGTATGAGAAGGGTTATCTGGTACACTGAGAGGTTAAGAGACATGCTCAGAGTCACATGGCCAATATGTTTCAGAGGTGGCACTTTAACCCATTTTCTTGATTCTTGAGGATGTCTTTCCATCCAGGATACTTTCACTAGACAACTTTCAAAAAAAGAACTTCTTTTCATGGAGAAAATAGTTTTGATGGCCTTGGCCAATTAGGATGACTGATTGAGGTTTATCATAATGGAACCACAGGTGGATCACATATTTGAACTTGGAAGGTTCCTTAGAGGTCATCTAGTTCAACCCCTTCACTATATATATATGGGGAAACTGAGGTAAAGAGAGGAGGAATTCCTTGTCCAAGATTACATGGATGATAAGTGGTAAAGCTAGGACTCAGACCATCATTACATCACCCAAATGATGTAATCCCACATCCTGCATTCTTTCTATTATATCAAATCAATTTTTTCTGCCCCAAAGAACTTTTTGATCCATTCTGGGGAGGGGATGGAAGAGGAAGGGAAAGGAGCAAGCATTTTTAAATACCTAATGTACCAGACACTGTGATAAGTGATCTCATTTTATCCTCTCAACAACTCTGTGAGATGGGTGCTATTACCTCCATTTTACAATTGAGAAAACTGAGGTAGACAGAGGTTAAGTGGCTTGCCCAGAGTTACACAGCTAGAAAGTATCTGAGGTTAGATTTGAACTTCAGTCTTCCTAAATCCAGGTCCAGCACTCTATCCACAATGCCATCCAGCAGTCTGAAAAATTATTACATCCATGAAAACATTCACAAAACAATATGTATATATATAATTTCAGGTTCATTTGGTTACAGGGCATGAAGAAGAATTATGAAAGTGGGATAAAAATAAATCAGAAAATAGTGACTAAAGGTGATGAGGTTGGAACCAGATTTCTTGAACTGAGCTATCAGGAGCCAGCCTCAAAGCCAGGAAGACTTGAATTCAAGGTCGGCCTCTTGATACATCCTGGCTGTGTGATTCTGGGTAAGTCACTCTCAGTGCTTTGGCAACTCTGTGATATTATAAGCCGATGACCTGCATTGTTAGCAGAAGTTTCCTCACCTGGGAGTTCCCAGTACCAAGAAAATCCAATTCCTATACCCTAACCTTCTTGGTCTTAAATAGTATATTGGTTCCAATATAGGCCATACCATAGCACAACTGGTTCTCAAATCTCAAAAATGTATCAAAAGTCTGAATTTGTATGAACTCTAAGCAGTCTAAGTCCTAAATATGGCCTTGACAGAGAAACCACAATTTGAAATGAGATGTTCAAAGCTGCATGGACATCCTCTATCCTGTTAGTGTCTATTGTAACTACTCAAGAAATGTTTCCTGAATCTATTGTCATCACTTTCACAGTAGGTTGCCAACAGAAGATAGCAAAGTTGACTTGTGGAAATATTGAGAAGAAGATATCGGCAACAAAAGTCACACAGACAGTAGTGAAGATAAAAGAGAATGTAGTAATTTTAGGGGAAATAAATACAGAAACATTTTGAAGTAAATGCATAATTAATATAGTATAAAATTATTTTACTGCATATGTATGTGTGTGTATTTCCCTGTGTATTTGTGAGGGGTGGGGTAGCTAGGTGGTTCAGTGGATAAAGTGCCAGGCTTGGAGTCAGGACGACCTGAGTTCAAATCTGCCCTCAGACACTTACTAATTATGTCATCCTGGGCAAGCCACTTAACCCTGTTTGCCTCAGTTTCTTCATCTGTAAAATGAGTTGGAGAAGGGAATGGTAAACCATTTGAGTATCTTCACAAAGAAAACCCCAAATGGGGTCATGAAGAGTCAAACACAATTAAAAATGACATCTATATATATGTGTGTATACACACAAATACACAAAAATTATATATGAAGGTATATACATACAAATACATGGAAATTATATATTGTTATTGCTCTATGTATATATGTTTATATTCCTAATATATTCCATATATATATATATTTCCCTGTATATTTGTGTGTGTATAGTCTTCCAAAGCAATTTCATTTTTAGGTCAATATTATAAGTTATATAATTGCTAATAGCACAACTCAACCTAACAAATGGATCCTTTTTTCTTCTTTTTCTTTTCCTTCCACGAGCAGGTTCACAGTTATCACTTGTTTTTTTTCAAATGACCCAATACTCTGTCCTTTCCCTCTTGTTCTGACAAGTAGTAAGATTCTCTTTCCCTCTCTTATTGAGCTTTCAGAGATGGTGGGCTCTCTTCTTCATGGGCATCATTTAGTGACTATTAGAGCCTAAAGAAAGCCCTGGTGCTTGAGACTCTCAAGTTTCCTATAGCAATCATTGTACAGGACCTTTGAAAAAGGTCTAACTCCTATCCATGGCTTTTATGGTGCATACATCTGTAATATAATGCCAAGGAAAGGCAACTTCCCAAGGTTCAGAATACCAGCATAGGTGCTCTCCATTTTATTCAGTGTCAAATTAAGAACAGAGAAGGTCAAAACATGACATCATTCAAAATACAGCATTTACTAAGTGTGATTAAATAATCTCCAAGTACTACCCCACCCCAGGACCTTCCAATCATTCAATCAATTACAAAGTCCCTGTTCTAAATACTACTCCACCCCTAGGCTGTACCTTCATTTAGTCCACCACAAAGCCCCTCTTCTCAAATGGAGATTAGTTTCCAAACATAAGTAAAGTACCTTCATTTGTTCAATCACAGAGCACAAAAAGGTCAAAAGTTCCCCACCCCTGGATCACAATTGAATCTACCCCAGAGTTACATCAAGTTTAAGCACAGCACTTAATACCCAAATGGAGGTCTTTTCTTCATCTTGACACCAGGCAAGTTCTCAGCAATCTTAGTTCCTGGAGAGACAAGGCTTAGCAAGGCCACAAGATACATTGCCAGTCTCTTCATTAATTCATCCTCTGTCTGTAGAACAGTCCTAGAACCCCTGAAAACATTAGCAAAACCCTCTCCCAGGATTTCTGTAAACATACAACAAGAAAATCCTTCTTCAGGGCTTCTGAACCAACAGAAAGGTTCCCAGACCCCTGCAACAACAGCACTGTCCTTCACCAGTGGACAGTATTTACTCTCTGTCTGCAAGACTGTCTCAGGGCTTCTTAGCCAACAGCCAGGTTCTAGGACTTCTTCAACAAAAGGACTGTCTTTCACCAGTGGACAAATCTGGCAAAACAACATCAAAACAGACAGACAAAGTACCAGCAAAACAGCCATGTCTCCTCAGTCCTTGGCAGGTCTGGGAACAGGTCTCAAAAGTCCAGGGCGATTCAAAGTGGCCCCCAGCAATTCTCTCAGTCTCTCTCTGCCTTCACGAGGTGCTGCTTCCAAAAAGTTCTTCTGCCTCTCTCTTGTCTCTCCAAATCTACATCACCAGCTCCTCCCAGTTCAGGACTCTCTTTTCACATTAACAAGTCCATCCCACAGGTGGGATTAACAAGCTCTGGGTTTTAACACAATCAATTTGAAAACCAAGCCAATACAGGGGAATCTTTAATTGCCTTTACTATCACAACATCTTCTTGGGAAAATGGATGGTTAATATTTTATAAAAATGAAATTCCTTCTGAAAAGAACATATCTAGCAGATGGATAAATACATTTTTAGCTCAATTTTCTACAGAGTAGAAGGTTTAATCAGGTTTAATACTGAGTCCCCAGTAAATATACACTTGTTTTCAATCAGAAGCATATGTGTGTGACATTCATTGACTCTGTGTATGTGCCATTTATTGATTGTGGCCTACCTAGATGCATTACTGCTTAGGATGCTATGTCAGAAAGAGCCCTTGGCTCATTCAGGAGGTTCTACAACATTCTACGGTTTGTTGCAATCAGCACAATGACATTGCCAAAAAATAAAAAAGCATTAGAGGACCTCATTACCTATAGGGATTCTCTGATTGACATGTCCTGTGCTCTTCACCATGGCACCTCCATGAGAATGGGAAATGTAAAACATTTTATACCAATGGAAATATAGGTATATGGGTTGGGAGTCATTGTTGTTCTCTCAGTTTTTCTCTAACTTTAGTATCTTTCCCTATGAATTCTTAATACCTTGGGAATTTTTGGAGGTCATAGTTTACTAAATTTATTGTGGCAAATATTATTAAATATACATATATAATGTACACATACCATATGTGTATTTGTACACATATTTATATGTATAGGTTGTATACATACATATATACACTTACAAATTTAAATGCTTATGTTACTTTTTCTGGACTTCTCTCTAGGATTGATGACAATGTGTTACCACAGTGGTGGCAAATGACTCTCTATATCATGGAGGCAGAAGTTCAGCCTTCAGACCATTAGATGGATTTTCTTCTTGCAGTTGTTGGACATATTAATCCCAATTTGCCATTTGCAGTGGCTTCTACTGCTCCCTCCTGGTAAAGTAATCAGGATGCATTGCCTTTTCAGAATTATGCCAGTAATTTAAGTACTACTCAGGGAATTTATAATACCCATATCTTTCAAAGAAAGTGCCTCCAGAGGAATCATGGAAGATATATGGTTGCTGCTGAGACTAAAGTTCCTTCTCAGCTTCTATCAGCAATTTGGTAGTCTTTATCATATCCTTTTCAATCTCATATTCTTCAAACTGAATGTTCAGCAAATGAGCTCTAAACCTATGGGTTTTCTTGTGGATATACCAGGACTCAAAGATGTGGAGGACTCTCTTGTAGAGTCATAGAACCATGACCATGGCTGGTGAGTCAGAGCATCATCTTACCCTTCCTTCTATTACCTTGAAAACTGATCATTTAATACCTTCAAATTTGTGTTGCCTCAAGATGGAACTCCTCTATGTATAGCTTCTGCTCTTCCCTTGTTTGATCTCTTCAGTAATATTTCTCTCTCCTCAATAAGCATTTTTGATACTTTGATGTTAGAGTCTAAATATGGTGACTACATTATCCCCAACAGTAAAGTTTGTCATAAAAATCTCTGGGAAACATTTCCCACCTTTCTGTTTGTTATTATCATTCAAGTTTTGTCCTTAAATACCCTTGGGATGACTTTGTTTAGTGGGAATCTCTCATTCAGTGTTCTTTGAACTGATTTTTCCCTAGATGTTTTTTTTTTCACTGTTTTAGGAGGTGAAACTGCTCATTATTATGCACAATCCTCCTTTGCAAGGTTTTACAAACAATCTAATCTTCTCTGTTGCTTTTGCCTTTGGCTTTCATATTTCTCTACTTGATAAATATTTGTTAACTAAGGTGAGTTTTAGGTTAATGTTTCCTTATTTTGGTAATTGATTTTCATTGATTAAACTTTTCCATTAAATTATTTTTAATTTGACAAAAACTTTTTTGTTTGGTTGTTAAACCAATTCCACTAATTCATTTCTTGCAGAGACAGCATGACAGACAGCATAGAGATGAATCCTTGGATCCAAGAAGAGCTCAGTTTAAGTTCACCTATGACAAATATTGGCTGTGTGATTATGTCTAAATCACTTGCTCTCTCACGGCTCTAGAAAACACTCTTAGTTTTTGCAGAGAAGGTCCTGACATGCATTGGTAGAAGGAGTTTCCTTATTTGGGAGTTCCCCAAATCAATAAAACTAAAGATCCCCAGTCCAATCCCTGTCTACTATTAAATCACTATGTTCAGTGTCAATGTCCTTCCCTCTCCCTATTTCCTATTTTTCAATATCAATAACTTGTTTAAGTAGGTTAGTTTATGAGTCTAATTGTTTTGGTACCACCTTTTTCTTATTTTTATTCTTTAAGTTTTGTCTTAATTTTTCTCTTTACTGTAACCAGTCAGTGGTCTGACTACATAGAAAATTGATTTAAATGTAGGAGAATGACAGTTCACTTATAAGTCTGCCTCCATGATATAGACTTAGAAGGGTTATAAGTCTGTTTTTGAGAAAAGCAGTTGCCAGGTTGTCTGTCTTGACAATTCCCTTGTCTGGGGGCATAGGTCTACTCAGAGTTCTATGAGAAAGTTACTCTGATGGAGTTTGTAGCCAGTAGTTCCTCTTTTGAATGTGGCAAGCTGTATAATACTGGGTCAAATGGAAAACATAATATATTTCAGAGATGTGTATATTAGGAATGGAAGAAATGGAGAACATTTAGGTTAATAATTACTGAAATATGGACATCTGAACTACTGAACATATGACAAATGCAATTTACTTGATCATAGAAGATGAGAATTTAGTTACTAAACTTAAGCTAAGATGTGGTTATTTATTGAAGGGAATCAGTCTGAACACAGAAAAGAAGTGAAAGAACCAATTTAAGAACAATGTTGAATAGAGATCATAACTCTATTCTTTCACTTCTTACTGAGAGTTATAAATTGAACTGAGAAAAGAAGCTTGGAAGCAGAGAATCAGAGAAGTCAACTAGTTGATTAATTTGGCTGAGAAATTGTCCCCAGTAAGGTGTTAGTCAAGCACAACACAGATCAACCCAGTTTAGTTGTAGAAGTATCTACTACAGAAACTACATTATATGGATAGGTACTAAGTCAAGAGATGACACTGGGGTTTACAGTTACAGAGTTGTGAATTACCCAAGAAAATTGGTTTTCTTCACTCATGTGCTTTTTGTGCTTCTCTGGCAGGCTTCTATAAGTGTGTATTCTCCCTCCTCAACAAATACTGAGTGCATTAATGGAAAAGCATAATGCTGGTATATGTATGAATTGTGATTTATTTGTTTTTTCCTGCTTTTGTTTCTATATATGAGTATCTGTGTCATTTACTACATTTATCTATTATTAAGTAAATGGTTAAGACTAAGATTTATATATTTCCTTATTGTGAGTGACTGGTTTGTTTAAATGGAAGTGCACACATAGGGACTCTTGAAAATTATAACAAAAAGTAAGGAAGATGTATTACCCCTCACAACAGGGTTACTCTTGGACCCTGAGGAAATTTGAGTGACCCTTCTCTGGAAACTTACATGGCAATATGAGGTCGGGTCCTAATTAACAAGCCAAATCAGAGAGTAAGTGTCCACATACCTTGTGAAAGAGGTTGACATTGTAGACATACATGCCAAGTATTCCATGTACCCATTACATTGTATGTACTTACACTAGGCATATTACACAGATAATTTTTTTTTAAAAAATGGATCCCATATTAATAACAAGCCACTTTATAGCCCAATATAATCAATAGTATGTATGTGTGTGTGTGTGTGTGTGTGTGTGTGATGTTATTCGGTATTCACAATGTCCTTTGATTCTTTTCTCTAGGAAAGTATCCATAATGTGTAGACACAACAGCTACTGCATGATCTGTAAGTACTTTGGCTTCTCTCCTTTCTTATTATGATCTTATTTTCCAACCCTTTTTCTTCCCTACCATCTGGGACTATATTTACTTTTACTCTGAAGTTACCAAGTACCAAAATATATGCTGATTTAATTTCTGGGGTCTGACCAATTTCTTTGTTCTCTGCCAAAGGCTTTGGTTGCAATCATTTTGCTAGTCTCTGCAGATATATATCTGAGCACTAAGATAGATTAGCACATGTCCCATGAAACTATGTTTTATCGTTGCCTTTGAATACCTGATGAAACTAACTCCAATAATTTCTTTATTTGCTTCTCTAGTGAAAACGTGTGAGTCGAAATTCTAGTTAGCTATAATTTCCCTTTGTCTCCTGGTTTCATTTATAGTTATTGTTTGAAAATGGGTATAATCTTATTCTTTCAGTATTATGTATACTCAGTGACCACTGGATCTGTATCTCACAAAAGAAGAGATGTTTAGAATGCCAATAGCTAAGATAATATTTATAGATGATCTAAAAGCCATGTGACTACTTTGCACCCTCTGATTCCTTTCCACCAATCTGTATGATCACTGCAGAAGTGGTAGGGGGCCACACAGTATCGAGGAGGGGTTCTGTTTTGTATTTTGTGTCATGGGTAGCAATAGAAAAAGGATTCATCATCATGTTTCCAGCTTACTAGTGATGGGCCTCTCCATACTTTCTTAGGTTACTCCTTGGAAGGCAGACACAGTCTATTTTACTGCTGTCAAAGCTTTTTTAGGTTGGCAGAATCTGCTGGTGTAGCTTTCAAGTATCCAGGGTGACCTCCACACTATGATGAGGCATCAGAATAGGACTTAGTGTAGGGTAGCTACTATTGCTAAATGAAATATATATGTATGTATATGCATATATATGTATATGCCCCCCATATATACATATGTACATATTCTTATATGTGAGAGAAGTGATCATTTTTCTACTATATTAATAACCAATTATGAAATTATTAAGATTTTTTTCTGTTTATTTCTTCATTCAGGGACCAACCCCTGTAGGCCATTTTGTCAGTCTCTGAAGGACGTTGCTGATGTTTGCCTAGGTTACATGTTCTGAGATCTTGGGGACAGGAATCTTGCCAACTAGAAGATTTTACTTCCATTTAGAGTGTAAACACAATCTAATCTAGGTGAATTCTCACCCTTAGGATCCATGTTCTCATACCCCTCCATTGGAGTTTAGGGTAACCCAGTTTATGAAGCAGAAAACCAACCAGAGAGGTCTGGGTAAAGATGGATTCCTTTGTCCAGATTGCTGGAGGCATCTGAGTCTCATGATCAAGCCATGTTCCCAGCAGGAGGAGCTGAGGACTTTTAGCCCATTTCCTCATTAATATGTCTATCCCCTCTTGATTGTTCATGAATTAGGGTTGATTTTCACCTGGCAGGGGCATCTATCTCCTTTTCCAAAAGTATTCAGTGATCTCCATGGTTTTGTTTTGGTTATCAAGAGAAACCATTGACCATCAAATTATTGCTTGTTAGCTAGACTAATTAATAGATTATTAATTACCCAGGAACTCTGTCTCTCAGACTTTTCATTCATTTCATATGTATACATGCATACATACATGCACATATATATACACACACATATATATGTATATATACATATTACCTGTCTATCTATATCTCCCTGGTTTCTTTTAAGACTCATTCCAAGTAGCACCTCTTAAAGGAACTCTTCCCTGGCTCTCCTACCTGTAAAGAAAGGATCCGTAAGGGGGGAAGAGAGTCCATAGTGGGGGAGTCTATCGATAAATCTCTGGAGTTCCATGGATTTAGATGGGGAAAAACCATATCTTTATTTTCACTAACTAGTTGAAATTTGGTTTTCCCTTCAATTACTTAGAAATGTTATTCTGAGAAGGGGTCCATCAGCTTTATCAGCCTGCCAAATGGGTCCAAAAGGTTGAGTTCTTATTGAATGTTAGATTCCTTTTAGTCTATATTTATCTTGCATATATACAGGTGTGTGTGTGTGTGTGTTCTTCCCATTAGAATGTAAGCTCCTTGAAGGCAAGGACTGTTTTTGTTTTTTCTTTGTCCCTCCAGTACTTAGTACAGCATCGTGTACATAGTAAGTACTTATAAATGCTTTTTGTATAATTAATTGAATAGCTCAGAAATATCAGCTCTTTATGTTACCAGAAAGTTAGTGTTGGTCTTGGATCCAACCCTACCTGAATGAGATCCAACAGGCTAATCACTTTTTTTTTAAATCCAAGTACCACACAAACAAATGGTGAATCTTTAGGGGAAATTTTCTATTACTATTTAATTAGCACTTAAATTTTTCAGGTGAGAGAAAGAAAGAAAACTCATCTTTTATTTTGCTTTTAGACACATTTAAAAAAACAAAACAAAACACCTCATAAATTTTTTTTTACCAGGTCTGGGTTCCTCTCCTACCTTCACTCCTTCAAAGTAGTTCAACTAGTAGCAGAAAAGTTGTAATACCATTCAATCCAACAGGCATTTCTGAAATGTGGACTTCACTGAATACCAAACTCATGTTGTCCTAAAGGGCTTAACAATTCCCCCAAACTGGCTAATTTTAGTATTTTGAAATAATATAGTTAGCAAGTTAGCATAGCTGAAAGATGGGGAATGGGAAAGGGGAAATGGAACACCATATAGAGGATAAGGAAATGTATTAGGAGTCAGAAGAAGGGTTTGTATCTCAGGCCTGCTGTTTACTAGCTATACAAGCTTAGAAAATTACTTTAGATGCTCAATTTTGGCTTCCTCATCTGTAAAATGGGAAAAATTTCATATTGCTAGCTAAATGTAATGTGAAATTAACAGTGTGGTTGTCCTGAGGTACAAATGAGATGATGAGTATAAAAACAGTTGGAACACTACAAAGTGCTCTGCAAATGGCCCTGAGTCCTCATTGCCCCCATTTACTCCATTATGGCATTGATGATTTCTTGGCATCAGTGGACAATGAGGGCTTTTATAACTTCTCCAGGGACATTGTTCTGGAATTGGATGGTGTCTCCTTAATGAATGATGAGTTTTTTGTCTTCTCCTCAGTTGCCCCACTGATTCCCAACTAGAGAGGATTTTGATGCATGAGCAGTTCATGCACTGGGACTATCCTCTTGGGCTTGTCTTTTAAAAAAGGAGAGCAGAGGCATAAAGAATGGCAGGGCTGGAAGGTCAGAAAGAGAAGTTAATCAGCCTTTCAAGGCCTTAGTTACCCTTTTGGTGTATAGCCAACAACCTATAAGGAAACCTTGTGCTTTGGGGAACCATATGTAATGTCATGCAGAGTCACTCAGAAGAGTTCCTGACGAAGCATTCTGTGCTCAAAAGAGGGGGCACTCAATCCCAGAATAGTACTAGAGGAATTCATAGATCCCTGAGGTAGATGATGCTCATGGGAGGGCAATGTTTGACCATCTGCCAACTTTAGAGTGCTTTTCCCTTCAGAATATTCTGCAAATCCAGGATAGCACTTAATATTGTGGAACTGGAGAAACTGTAGACATCTCTGGTTGGGTTAAAGGTCACCAGAGAGGACATGAGAGGAAACTTAATTGTTTACACGTCTAAGATGTGAGTACATTGTATTTATACATTGTTTCTCGGTATAAATAAAGTCTGTTATGCAATGGGGCAATTCACAACAATCATAGGAAGGAAAGCCTATATTTTGGTTTTGTTATCCCGAGAGCTTGCATGGGATCAGAGGATCTGCTTCATTTTCTATAGACTTAGACAGGAGTCAAATTCTCATATTCCCAAGGAACTCATTGCTGGAGGAAGCACAATCCAAAATAGGAATTTTGTGAGAAGTTCCCACAACTGAACTCATTCTGTATAAACCCAGAACTTTGGTTATGGTTCCTGGGTTATACACAGAAAACAAAGAATTTGTATCTTGGTGTAGCTTATACTCTTAATGAAAAGAACTCCAATGAAATACTGTAAGTAAGGAAGATTTTGTTATCCTTTTTAGTTTAGTTTCTTAGGATCCATGGCCATGGCAATGTCTAGCTTCCAGGTGTTAGATAATAACTCCCAGAATAGCCCCAAGGATCCTAGATAGTAATTCCTAAAAGCACAGACAGTCTTACTGAGGTTACACCATGAGATATGGGGGTGACATAATTGATATTTACCATGCTTGCGCAGAATCACAATATTGCTAAAGTTAACCTGTGAGCTTAATGTTGGCAAGATGCCTTCTTTAAAGTAAGTAAACCTGTAAAGCAAGTGGGCACTGGTCAGTGAATGAGAGAAACCATGGGGAACCCATAAGGGAATCTGTGTGTGCCTTGATCAACCCCCATTGAGGCTTGAGGGAATTTAGAGGAGTGTACAAGTTGTGCCTGTCTCAATTGACCACATCAAGATGTAGGGGTAGTTGACCCCCCCACCTCTTCTCGCCAGCCCCTGCAAGAAGGGTAATTAGGGAACGCTCCCATTACCAGCAACTTTTCTGAGAAGATTAGACTAGAATAAAGCTGATTATTAACCCCTCTGAAGGTTTCTACCTGTCTGACCGGATCAAGAGTGAACCTGTTAGAGGCTGGAGTCTGAAAACTCCAGTGTCTCCTGTGTATGATCTGTGAAACAGATATGAAGGAATGTTTCCAGCATTTGTATGTGTATGTTTGTATTTGCAGTGATTATTCAGATTGATGCTGTACATGAAGATCAATGCAGCTATTAAAAATTGGGGCAAAGTATAACAGTCAAGGAAGGGAATGTTAGAAATTAGAAGGCCGAACTGTAATGATTCTGAGCAACTATTCCTGAATATCTAGCTGAAAGCACCTTAAATGCAGAATTATGTTTGAGATCATTTTAGTAGTACTTACTCATATTAAACACTGATCAATAATGACCCTGATTCCAAGCTACATTACAGAATTTTCTATCTAAAGAAACAGCCTTGTGCAATTCTAAAAGGGAAGAAAATATTCATCTTGCTTTACAAAAATCCAAGTACAAGCAGATTTACATAAAAGAGAAATGAAATGGTGAGTTTAAATAGTGAGTTCCTTAAGTACATTTAAAATATAAGTCAATTTACAAAATGCTCAATTTAAACACAACTTTTTAAGGAGCAAATCTATTGTATAAAACAAGGTGCTGTTTTCAATTTTCTCCTAATTAAGTTACATGCTCTAACCTCATGGAGTACAATCCTAATCTTAGGAACTGTTCTCATTTCACAAATGATTCACAATCTTGATTTAGCAAAGGACAAAGAACAACTAGTCTCCTCCTGAGACCAGCCTGCTGTGTCTGTGCTGGGCCCCAGTTCTGTTGAGAAAATAAATGTTCTAGCCACCCTCCCTGACTTCAAACTCATCCAGCTTGCAGTACCCATTTCATTATTATGTACAAATCTCTTTTGTCCTGGCCTTGGTACATTGGGAGGGTCCTGAGTAATTAATTAGGGCAAGATCTACTTGGGTGCCGGAGGACTTTATGGAACCACAAAGAAGTGAATTTCACCCCCTGGAGCAATCACTATTTCTTGCTTTCCAATTCTTGCTGCTTGGTATGAGGTATCCAAATAGGAGCTCTTGTACAATCTCCTATCTTTTTAATTGCAGTAGCAAAGTATCAGCCCGCGAACGTGGGATGTAGAAAGCTGTCAGAGCTGGCCTCCCCCTAACATTTGAGGGGATACTGGAAGCTTGTTGATGCCTCTACTCTGAACCTGAGTTAAGGAGAGGTGGAGGTGGGGAGGAAGAGAGAAGCAGTAAAAGCCAAGGCATCTCTGAGAAAACCCTATAGCTGCAAAAGGAGGACTCAGGTGGGGAGGAAGCTAAATCACGAGAAGGCCATGGGACAAGGAGCGGGGAGCAGAGCCCGAGAGGGCAGGACACAAAAAATTCCCTTTCCTTACAAAATAGGAGAAACTGCCTAAGTAGCAAGCCCCGATTCCAAGGACTTTCCAGGGTCTGCCTCCCCTTCAAAGGAAGAGGAAGAACGGCCAGCTCAGGATGGAAAAAAAGCACAGAAGAGAGTAAAGCTTTGGCCAAACTTTCTGCCCTCTTCCCTCCCCCCTCCTCCCTCCTCTCTCCTCCCTCCTCCCGCTTTATTAGGCAGGCAGCCTGATAATTGGTGTGCAAAGGAGAGGATCTCGGGAGCAGCAGCTGGGTAAATGGTAAATCATGCCATTCTGCCGGCGCGCCCACATCTGCAGTTTCACGGAAATTACATTAGGCGAAGGTCTTGGCCGGTGCCAGGGGGCTCAGTGCCATGGGCTTCTCTGTTCCCTAGTTTGGGGTGGGGGAGGAACGATTGCTCAGGAAGATGTTGCTGGAAGCTAGTTTTCTGCCTCTTCAGCCTGCCTGCACTGAGGAGTTATAAAGTAACTGGGCTCAGGTGAAGGAGCTTTGAGCTCTCCTTCTCCTCCCCCCTTCTTTTCCTTCCCTTACCCTCCTTTCCCTCTCCTCCTCTTCCTTCCTCTCTTCTTCCTCGCTTTCCCTCCTCTCCCTCCTCTTCTCCTTCCCCCCCTCCTCTTTTTCCTCCTCTTCTCCCCCCTTTTCCCCCCTCCCCTTCTCTTTCCTCCTCCTCCTCTTCATTTACCTCCCTTGCTCCTCCTCCTCTTTCTCCCCTCCTCCCTCCTACAGGATTGATTTTCAGCAGGCAAGAAGCCTTTTCATCACAAGCCCTTTGGCAGCGGTGCCCACTGAGACCTGGTCTCCGAAAGCGTGGAGCTGGCTATCAGGGAACACACACATTCATTTCCCCTGTCTCCACTGAAAATCATGTTTGTCTTATCCACCAGTCATAACAAGTTCATGCTTTCCTGCTAGTTGTTCAGAAGAAATCCAACAGATTGAAGCTATTTGATCACTTGATTAGTCTAAACAAGTCTGGATAATTAGCCTGCCTAATTAATACCTATGTCTATTGTGCAGTCTGAGCAGAAGGGTTTTGAAGGTAGTGCCAGTTTAAAGATGTAGAAATAATTACTCTATAAAATTGGGCATCAGGCATATTTCCACGGGATTTCACCTTGAATATGCAAACACTTTCTATTTTGAAATGGGATTTGTCAAAATGAGGAACATTTGAACATTATCCAATCTGGAACTGTTTCTTACAGGAGAGAATGGAAATCCTGAACCTACCTTACAGGCATAAAATCCATTCCAGATATTTCCTGTAAAAGAAAAGAAGCTCTCAATACTAGTATCCATTGCTCTCACTAAACTAATATAAAGAATTTTGGAGTTAGGAATTTATTGAAGAAATTTATCTTATGAGTTGAAGCTTTATATTTAAGGAATTTTTAGACTTATGTACTAGATGGCATCACCTGCTG
The DNA here is from genome assembly GCF_028583685.1 of Petaurus breviceps papuanus. Classification (NCBI taxonomy): domain Eukaryota; kingdom Metazoa; phylum Chordata; class Mammalia; order Diprotodontia; family Petauridae; genus Petaurus; species Petaurus breviceps. The sequence goes on along the minus strand of NW_027187460.1, from coordinate 56,358,616 downwards.
GTCAAATGTACCATCACAACCCACCTCTATTTAAAAGCTATAAATGTGGAACCTGGACAAAGGAGGAGGACAAATAAATCACTAGGGGTGGCTAGGTGGCACTGAATAGAGCACCCGCCCTAGAGTCAAGAGGACCTGAGTTCAAATATTTCCTCAGTCACTTGACACACTTACTAGCTGTGTGACCTTAGGCAAGTCACTTAACCCCAATTGCCCTATCTTCCCCCCCCTCCAAAATGTCTCTAGAACAGTAGGGAAGTTATAGGATCAGAGAATAGTAGATTTGGAGCCCTGAGTGTAGGACTTGGAATCAGGATGGCCCAGGGTTCAAATCCTACCTTAGGCAAGTGACCCTGGACAAGTAATTTCACTTCTCCCAGTTTTAATTTTCTCATTTGTGAAATGAGAATAATAACACTGGTGCCTGCATGTATCAAAATGGGCACAGGCAGAACCAAGAAGTGTGGAATGATGGACAGGAGCCAGGTAAGATCTGTCATGGCAGTTCTGATTTATTGATCAGAGGCCAGGGTTTATATAATGAATGTAAAGCAATTATCTCTTAGGTTCCTATGAGAAAATGTTTAATGTCCTTGTTCATTTATGCATATCTATGTGTTTTTATGTCCTTGTTCCCTTGCATGCATCTATGTCTGGGTCACTGCTCAGTTATTACGTCCTAAACTCTTGCAAGTCAGGAAAAGATGGTGAGCCAGTCTTAAGACATAGAATTCATGGGGAGCTGGCTTAGGAGAAATCCTGGACCAGAGTATTCCCATGTATGTACTGGATCAGAAACTGGCCCTTGACATAACACTAGTGTAAATTACACCTCACAGAGACATTGGGGTGTGTGTGTGCACTTTATGAGTCTTAAGGCACTATAACAATGTGTAATTACTATTATTACTGGGCAATTCTCTGTAATAGCAGACACATCTGCTCCAGGGTAGCAAAAGGATCCCTGGCATAGCAGCACATGTGTCTATACTCAAAATAAGTGAGGGAAGATTTGCAGGTGTAGTTGGGGTAGGACTAGAATACATTCTAGGTATATATTCCAGGAATCAGGTAGCTAGTTTTTGCAGCAGATAGAGCACTGGTCCTGGAGTCAGTAACACCTGAGTTAAAATCTAGCCCTGGATAATTACTAGCTGTGTGACCCTGGGCAAGTCACTTAACCTCTGCTTGCCTCAATTTCTTCAACAATAAAATTGGGAAGATAATAGCACCCACCTCACAGAGTTGTTGTGAGTATCAAGTGAGCTATTTGTAAAGCATTTAGCATAGTGCCTGTCACATGGTAGGCACTTAATAAATATTTATTCCCTTCTGCTTTGATAGAACATATGTTGAGCCATCCTGGCTGATTGCAATCAGCCATGAGCATTGGATCAGTGCTGGAGACCTTGAGTTTTTCCAAAGAAAGTGATGATGAAGCATTCCCATTATTGATCACTTGCCTATAATGATGGCAAAAGGTGTCCTCATAAAGAGGATTGTCCACTAAATCCTCAACTCAGTGGATGTTGAAGGTAGTGAACCTGTCCTCTGGCTCTCTCTTCTTCTCCCAATACCCCAGTGTGTCAGAACTCTTTTTTTGGTGGGGGGCGGGAAGGGAGAGTGACTGGTGCCCTCTTCACCTTCTCCTCCCTCTTCACCTTCTCCTCAACCAGCTGGAATGACAGACTGCTTGTATGTGTCAGCCAGAACTGAAGTTCATCTAGGTGAATTCAGTCTGGGCTTTGAGTCCCTGACTGCCTTTTCTTTTTTGAATTTGTTTCCTGAACACAAGTAATTGAATAGGATCCCTCAGTAGTTTCTAAATGATAGCAGGAATTTCTGCATCAGAGAGTATGATCACCAGAAAAAAAGGATGAGCTCAACTCCTGGCATGAATTGTCAAAAGATATGAACTTAGAGGTATTAGTTTGTACAGTGCAGAGCCAAGGTGAAGTTGAAATGTCAGTTTATCAGTTCTCCCAAAAATGCTTCATGATTTCATAATTTAAGTGTCAGCCTTCTGGGAGAATATAAGAGTAGTTTGAAGTTATTGGGCTTGTTTAGGTATTTTGTCAATGTATACTTGTGATTATTTTGATAATTTTATCATTTCTTTTCCAAGGGAGAAAATAAATATCATACAATACCTGATTTATACTGTACATTGAGTCCTTGTATACTCCTTTTGAGGAAACCTCAGATACAAACCAAACCTATATTTTATACCCCTACCCTAGAGTCCCAGGGCTATAGGTTTGATCCTAGGGCTCTGGGGTAGGGGTATAAAGAGCCAGAGAGTTGGAGGGGGATGAACCTTAAATTCTTCTACCCGTGTTTCCCCGATAATAAGACCTATCCCGAAAATAAGCCCTCCCCTTACTGTGTAAGATTCCTCTAAAATAAGCCCTCCCCCGAAAATAAGCCCTATTGAGATTGCTACTGTAGTGAAGGTGATCCCCTGCGCTACACGCTATATTACGGTACCCTGTGTATGCACCGTCCCCCCCCCACCTTCCGGTGAAACGCACGCCGCGCTCCGAGCTGCATCCAATCAGAGCTGCAGCAGTGAGCGCGTCATCCTGTTCTTCCCCAGTGATTTGCTTATTGAATAAAGGTACATTTTTTTGTTCATATTTACCTGTTTATTAAAATTGTTGTCAATGTTCATTAAAATAAGCCCTCCCCTGAAAATAAGCCCTCTGGTGTTTTTCTGTCCAAAAAAATAATAAGACAGTGTCTTATTATTGGGGAAACATGGTATGCAGTCAGACTCTGCAAGTACTGAACCTAGTATATATTCATGAGTACTGAGCTGAGAGGGACCCTAAGTAGAAATAGAGAGTGTGAACATTGGAGTTACTCCACAGGCTAACAGCAGATCTTTAACTGGTTGCACAAGAAATTAGGCAATGGTCCTATGAGAAAGTTAATGTACTCTCTTTCTTTGACTTTAAAATTTTTTTGTACCTTTTGTCTTTATGTAAGAGTGAGTTGATTGATTTTCTCAATACTATCCCACTTAAAGCAAGTAATAAGATGCACAGTCTATCAATCAACGGTCTTAGACCAAGTGTGACAAGTCTATGAAAGGCATATAATGAAATGAAATAATATGAGACAAGGAATCGATTCTAGTTAGCTGAAGGATTTTATCATGCCCTCTGGGTTCCATATAAAAGTGTTGAGTAGGAGGCAGAGCCAAGATGGCAGAGTACATACAGTGACCCAACTGAACTCTACCAATATTCCCCTCCAAACAACTTTAAAATAACTCCTAAAATCAAATTTTAGAGTGACAGAACCAACAAAAGGTCAGAGAGAGACATTTTTCTAACCCAAGACAAAGTAGGAGGCCAGCATTGGATGACAATCACACTGGGATGGTAGCTGGCCAAGGACGTGACAAGAACACCAGCAATGGGACTTGGAGGTGGCAGTGTTGGTAATAGCTTGGGAGCTTCCATCTTAGAGATGGTAAGAGTGGTCAGAAAGAGATTACAGGGGGCCCTTTGCTGGTTGGTTCAGCTGATGATAATTTGCAATTCTATTGCCTATATATATTTCTGGATTGCAGTTCCAGGGTGGAGAGGAGCACTAGCAATTGTAGGGTTGCAGGAGAGCAGGGGACCTGGTCACAGTTCCTGGGCCAAGAGGAGTGCTATTGCTTGTGGTTGCAGAGGAGCAGGGATCCTTCCTGTGTAAAACCAGAGCGTAGAACAGGAGAGCAGTGACCACACCTCTTCCTGAATCACACCACTTTGGAAATACTAAAAAATCATAGACCCCCAGAACTAGCTCTAAAACAGCAGCATGAAGAAACCTGAAACTTGGGACAGTGCTCCCCCATTTCCAGGTGAGAAAAGTCCAATTTTAACATAAATTTCGAAGTCAAGAAATAGCCTCAGTAAATAAGGAAACAATAACGGCAAACAGAATTTGATTATAAAAAGCTACTATGGTGGCAGGGAAGACCAAGACTTAAACTCAGAAAAAGAAAGCAATGTGAAAACAGCTACAAATAAAGCTCAAAGAAAAATACTTATTGAACCCAAGTCCAACAAGAATCCCTGGAAGAGTTAAAGAAAGAGATAACTGGCCCAGGAAAAATTGGGAAAAGAAATGAGAATTATGTAAGAAAATTATAAAAGAAAATGAACAGCTAGGTAAAAGAGTTGCAAAAAATACTGATTAATAATACCTTAAAAAGCAAAATTTGTCTAATGATAAATAAAGTCACAAAAATTCACTGAAGATAAGACCTCCTTAAAAAGCAGAATTGACCAAACGGAAAAGGTGGTACAAAGCTCAGTGAAGAAAAACAATCCCTTAAAAAACAGAATTGGCCAAAGGGGAAAGAAGCACAAAAGTTCACCAAAGAAAATAATTCCTTAAAAATAAGAATGGGCAAATGGAAGCTAATGATTTTATGAGAAATCAAGAAACAATAAAACAATGCCAAAAGAATAAAAGACATAGAAGAAAATATAAGATATCTCATATGAAAAACAACTGACCTGGAAAATAGATTGAAGAGGGACAATTTAAGAATTATTAGACTACTTGAAAGCTATGATAAAAAAAAGCCTAGACAGTATATTTCAAGAAATTGTAAAGGAAAACTGCCCTGTTGTCTTTGATCCAGAGGGCAAAATAGAAATTGAAAGAATCTACTAATCATCTCCTAAAAGTGATCCTAAAATGTAAACTCTCAGGAACATTATAGCCAAATTCCAGAGCTCCAAGGTCAAGGAAAAAATATTACAAGCAGTCAGAAAGAAGCAGTTCAAATATCATGAAACCACAGTTAGGATCACACAAGAAAGAAGTGGAAGTTTTGGAATATTATATTTTCAGATGCTGTAAGAGTAGTTTTCATGTTAAAGGAGTGGAGGGCTGGAAATATGATATTCTGGGATTACAGAATTACCACAAAAGGTCTGGGATTACAATCAAGAATATTTACCCAGTAAAACTGAATATAATCCTTGAGAAGGGAAATGGATATTTAATGAAATAGAGTACTTTAACGCATTCATAATGAAAAGACTGGAGCTGAATAGAAAATTTGACATTCAAAAACAAGACTCAAGAGAAACATAAAATGGTAAATGTGAAAGCATAGTGATAATAGATTAAATAAGTTAAACTTTTAACATTCCTGTATGGGAAGATGATACATGTAATTCCTAAGAACTTTATCATTATTAGGGAAGTTAGAAGGAGTTTACATAGGCAGAAGGCACAATTGTGAATCAATTATGTTGAGATTATCTTCCCTTTCCCACACACAAAAAAAGGAGTGAAAAGGTGGGACTGGGAGAAGGGGGAAAGGAAAGGTAGGTGCATTTTCTCACATAAAGGAAGCACACAAAGAAGAACTTGTGTAGTAGGGAGGAAATTGGGTGGTAGTGGTAGGTAATGCTTGAACTTTACTCTCATTGGAATTGATTTAAAGAGGTAAGAATACACACACACACACACACACACACACACACATGCACACACACTCAGAGTTTAGAAATCTGTATTACCCAACCGGGAGAAGGAATGGGAAATGAGAGACAGGGAAGCGGACATAATAAAAGGAAGAGCAGATTAAGGGAGACAGTGGTCTGAAGCAAAACATACTTTTTTTGAGGAAGGACAGCATAAAAAGAGAGATGGATAAACAGAAGAAAATAGAATGGAGGGAAATATACAATTAGTAATCATAACTGTGAATGCGAATATAATGAACTCACCCATAAAATGGAAGCAGATAGCAGGATGGATTAGAAAGCAGAATCCAAAAATATGTTGTTTGCAAGAGATATACTCGAAACAGAAGACATGCATAGAATTAAAACAAAGGGCTGGAGCAGAATCTATTATACTTCAGCTGAAGTAGAAAAGGCAGAGGGTAACAATCATGATCTCAGACAAAGCAAAAGTTAATAGACCTAATTAAAAGAGATAATTAGGGAAACTAATTTTTGCTAAAAGATACTATAGAGAATGAAGTAAAATAAATTTTTTTTCTAGCAAGTTTCTTTGTTAAAGACCTCATTTCTCAAATATATAGGGAACTGAGTAAAATTAAAAAAAAATAAGAACCATTCCCCAATTAATAAATGGCCAAAGGATATTAATAAGCAGCTTTCAGAAGAAATCATAGCCATATGAAAAATTGCTCTAAATCACTATTGATTAAAGAAATGCAAATTAAAACAACTCTAAAATACCACCTCAAAAACCTATCAGAAATGACAAATGCAAAGAGGATGAGGAAAAATGTGTACATTTAATAAAACTGTTGGCAGACCTGTGAATTGGTCCTACCATTCTGGAGAACTATTTGGAACTCTGCCCAAAAGGCTATAAAATTTTGTACATCCTTTGACCCAGCAATGTATCCTAAAGAGATTAAAGAATGGGACCTATATGTTAAAAAAATATTCATAGCACCTCTTTTTTTGTGGTGGCAAATAATTGGAAATTGAGGGAATGCTCATTAATTAGGGAATGGCCAAACAAGTTGTAGAATATGATTGTGATGGAGTAATATTGTACTATAAGAAATGACAAGGGAGGTGCTTTCAGGAAAAAAAATGGCAAGACCTATATGAACTGAGGCAAAGTGAAATGAGAAGAACCGTGAGATCATTGAGCACAGTAACAGCAATGTTGTAATGATGATCAACTGTGAAAGATCTGGCTACTCTGACCAACACAGATTGTCCAAGACAATTGTTTTATTGGCAGGGGGGAGATTGGTACCATGATAGTTGCTTTTATTATTTTTTACTTTAATAATATTTTATTTTTCTAGTTATGTGTAAAATATTTTTAAACATTCATTTCTAAAATTTTTGAGTTCCAAATTCTGTCCCTTCCCCTCCCTGAGAGAGTAAGCAGCTTGACATAGGTTATACATGTGCAATCATGCAAAATGTATTTCCATATTAGTTATGTTGTAAAAGAAGACACAAACAAAAAATGAAGAAATGAAAAATAGTATGCTTCTATTTGCATTTAGACTTCATTTGATCCAAGACGATTCCTAAGGACTTATCATGAAAAAATGCTATCTACCTTCAGAGAGAGAAAGAGAACCAATGAACTCTGAATGCAAACTGAGGTATAATTTTCTCATTTTTTTCCTTTTTTTCCCAATATGACTAATATGGAAATAAGTTTTGCATGATTTTACATGTATAATTGAAATCATATTGTTCTCAATTGGTGGGGGAGGGGTGAAAGGGAAAGACATTTGGAACTCAAAATTTAAAAAGAAAAGAATGTTAAAAATAAATAATAAGTTAAAAGGAAATCCTTTAAACCTTTTTTTTTTTGTTTTAAATAAAAGTATATTCATTTGTAAAAATAAAACAGATCATGAAAATAGTATTGAGGTAGCTGGGATAAGAAAATTCCTGAAATTTGAGCAAGTGTAACTGTCTATCACCTCCTTGAGCAAGAATTGTCTAGAAATGAAGAGAGAGGCCTTGGGCAGATGTCCTTTACTTGCTTTTTTGGTCAGAGGCCAACCTTTTGAGTTTTAATGGGACTGGAAAATGTTGGACTTCTCACCCTCTCGCTGGTGTTCTAGCATTTGGTAATAGTGTTTGTATTGGGAGCTAAGGACAGACAGGATGCAGATCCACGACCCTTGAGGGAAACTATTTGAGCATCCCACAAATTGAAGGGAAGGACTTTAAATCCCCAGGTACTCTGAATTAACTTTTTGCCACATGTGCTCTCTAAGCTCAAACTCACTTTTGCCTGGACTCTGTACTGGTGGAACAGTGTGACACAGACCTTTAGAGGATATGCTTAGTGTACTACATCAGTGAATAAATACCCTTTTCTAAAAGTTATTTAATATTTATGACTAATAAACTTCAAGGGTGGAAAGATTCCAGTGGGGGCTTGTGTCAGTGCATTAGAGAATCATTCCTAGGGCTATGAGGGGGAGATACAGCAAAATTATGGGAATTCAACTCATCAGTGGGACTGGGAATTGGGATAAGGATCCTCAGAGTTGGTATAAAATTCATTTTTATCCCCTTCATTTCTATATATCTCTCCTCTTACCTATTCCCTCTTTCCTTCCTTCCTCTTTTTTCTTCTTTCTTTCTCTACCTTTCTTCCTTCCTTTCTTTCTTTCTTTTTCTTCCTTCCTTCCTTCCTTC
>NW_027187460.1:56344163-56350042 GCF_028583685.1 Petaurus breviceps papuanus | reverse complement strand
TTTTCCTCTCCTTTTCCTTCCTCTCCTCCCTCCTTTCCTTCATTCCTTCCCTTCTTCCCTCTTTTCCTCTATACTTCTCTCCTTCTCTCCTTCCTTCCTTCCTTCCTTCCTTCCTTCCTTCCTTCCTTCCTTCCTTCCTTCCTTCCTTCTTTCCTTCCCTTATTAAATAATAGCTATTTTGAATTTTTATGTTCATGCCACTCTCTTTGCTGCCTTGTCCCTTTTGGCCTTGTTGGAATTCCTTGGGCCCATGGTAGCACAATTAATGGAGCAAAGAATGTGGTGCACTCCTGGTCATCATTCTGCAGCTACAGAAGAATGCCTCCTTAGGCAAGGAAGTATAAGGAAAACACTTTTCTTTCCCAGATCTCACCTCTACCGTTGGTGGTATCTTCTACTGGACCTCTTGTTGACCTCTTTACAGTTTTAGAATCACTTCAGCAAACTTCATTCCTGTTCTTCAACTTTGCTTTTTGGGTCAGGAATGGAAATTCTGGTTTGGCCAGGAGTATCTCTGGTTTATTCTCTCTGGCTTGGAGGGAGGAAGAGCAATACAGTGGGAAGAATGAGGCCTGCCAAAGCAGGAAGCCCAGAGCTCAAACCCAGGTTCTGCTACTTCCCATCTTTGTAATCTCCCATAATTCATTTCACATCTCTGTACTTCAGTTTTCTGATTTATAAAATGAAAAGGTTGAACTAAGATGACATGTAGCACACCTTCCACCTCTAAATTTGTGATCTATTTTTCTCCATGAAATTCTCATTTACTGACCCCTATGTTATTCTTCTCCCCTGTTCCATTCTCTACTCCATGGGGGAAGGAAAGAATGTGACAGGAACCATAAAATTGTAAGCTCCTTGAGGACAGGGTCTGTCTTTTGCCTCTTTTTGTATCTCTAGGATTTGACACAGTGCCTGGCACATAGTAGGAGGTTAATCAATGTTTACTGATTGATTGATTCACTCACTATGTAATCCAGTAAGGCTCTGCATAAAGGTTATAAAAACCTCTGAGTCCACCCTAATATTCTGTTTTTACAGCTTCTTTTGTATTGTTTTTATAGAGGATTGCTTGTTTTAGTGGCTGGCAGCAATAAAATAAAATAAAAATGTTGCTAAGCAGGGTCCAAAATGCGGTTTTCTTTTTGATTCCTTCTTGAACAAGGTAATCTCTATTTTGTGCTATGAAGTGGATGTTTGTGTAACCTGAAATATCCCCTTGAAAAGTCGCTTGACTTTCTATTAGCCAAGCTTCTAAGAGATTATGGAGTGATACTGTGTCCCCTCGAGTCACTGGCTCCCCTGATGCTGTTACGAATAACTTTACTCTCAAAGCCAGCTTCCTACTGTGAGACTGGGCAATTGACCATAGAGTTAAATTGGGATCGAGACTGGCAAAATTCCCAAGAGCCACAGAGCATCCCCCTAGCCAAGAGTGGGGACTCCCTCAGGTCATCCAAGTGATCTGATACAGCCGCCAGCCTGTACAGCATGCCGGGGGCAATGTGTGAGAAGAATGTTCAACTACTGGTGAGTTTGCCTGATACAAACCAATAAGGATGAGCAAATGAAATTACAATGACAAAGAGAAAAGAGTCATATTATCATCTGTCTGTGCTAAAATAAGGCAGCTTCTAAAAGAGTGTATATTTATGCCATCTCATGCGTCTACTAATTGCTATCCCAGGGAATTATGCTCGTGGGAGGGGATGCGGGGGAACAGGTTCCTCCCCCCACCCAAGTTCCTTTGCATGTGTGACCCAAGGGCCCTAAATATAGTGGTTTGAAAAGATGAGTCAGCAGAACACAAATAATAGGCTGTTTCAAAGGTGCTTAGTACATATTTTTTGAATAGATTTGGAGAGAACAGGGCCCTGATATGCTTACATTCTTTTCTTCTTTTCCAGTCCTGAAGGGTAGTGCGCTGTGTGCTCAGCAGCTGGCTGGCATTTCTCTTCTTTGTCACTGAACAATTCCTGAAGACTCACTGAGGGCTGACAATGCCTGACAGAGCATGAAGGAGGTAGGGCCCTTGGCCTTTAGGGGTTTTCAATAGAGACACCATGGGCACATACAGAGTGTAACCAAAAAAGTGTTAAGACTGGTTTCTGAACAAATGTTCCAGGCAAATGAGTATTGCCCTTCAAAGTAAATGTACCATTGAGTCAATACTCAGATTAAAATTATAACAATGGTTCTTTAAGGGTGCCAAAGCACTTCATGTACCCTACTGAATTTGATATAGTGAGACACGATGGGGAAAGCTCATTGGTTCTGGGGTCAGAGGACCTAAGTTCAAATCCTTTCTCTGCTGCTTACTTTTTGTGTGACTTTGGTTAAGTCACTTAACTTTTTGGGGCCTCAGTTTCCTCACTTGTGGGTTGGACTGAATAACTTCTGAGATCTTTCTAAGCTCTAATTCTATGATCCCCTCAACCACCCTAGAAGACCTGAGTTCAAATCTGACCTTAGAAACTTACTAGCTGTGTGACTCTGGATATGTCATTCTTTTTGCTTCAGTTTCCTTACCTATAACAGTAGCATCTACCTCCCATGATTATTGTGAGGATAAAATGACATAATAGTTATAAAGAGTTTAGCACAGTATCTAACAATATTAAGCACTATATGAATGTGGTCAATCATTTGAGTTGTGTCTGACTCTTCATGACCCCATTTGGAGTTTGCTTGGCAAAGATACTAGAGTGGTTAGCCATTTCCTTGTCCAAATCATTTTACAAATGAGGAAACTGAGGCAAACAGGATCAAATGACTTGCCCAGGGTCACACAGCTAGTGAGGGTCTGAGGTCTGATTTCACCTCAGAACCCAAGTCCATTATCCTTCCTATTGCACTGTTCTTACTGCTCATTCAGAACAAGCCAGCCTCATTACCTCATACACATACATTTGTTTTCATCTCAATCAGCATCTCCAGACTTGATCATGTACTTTAGCTATTAGAGTTAGTTTTAAATGGTTTTGATAATTTCTGAAAAGAAAATTCAATCCTTCCAGAAGTTGAAGCTTTGCTGCCATTGAGGATACTCAAAGAATGTGCCACAGACTCCAAAGATCATCAGCAAAGTGGTATGACAATTTGACTTGTGAGATCCCACACACAGCTTTGATAAAGCCATGAATGTCCCTTAATAATTGCCACTTTCTGTTTTGAAGGGACAATATTTATCTTAATATATAAATTCTAGCATCATCATTTGAAAAATACTCTCAATTTGGATACAGTACTTTATAGGGCTTAGGAATGTTCTCTACAACATCCTTACTATTGGTTATCTGGTCAATGCTTAAATACTTCCAGGGAGGAAAGAACATGCTATGTACTGAGGCCATTCTTCCCATTTTTGAATGACTGATAGCTAGAAAATTTTCCTTACACTGAACTTTCACTTAATGGACCTAGTTCAGCTCAGTTCAATTTAATTCTGAATTATAGCTTCCAATAGGTACAGTTAGTAATCTAGGTGCAAGAGACAGACATAGACACAAAGCATAGATCCTGGCACATAGTAGGTTCTAATAAATGCTTATTGATTTATTATTTTCTCCCCTGTGGGGGCATGCTTAAGTTTACCTATATTCTTCCTAGGATGTGGAACCTAGAATTTAACATAAAATTCCAAATGTGCTTTCACAAGTGCTGCTCTCAGCAGGACTATTCCCTGACCATTATCTCAATGCTCGAAAGATCTGTGATTTTGTTGAAATGGCCACTCTTTCCACCGACATTAGTTGGCAACCATCCAAATGGCTTTGGTGAGTTTTTGTGTCCAAAATGATTATCACTGTGTAAACACTATAGTAAGGAATCTTTCTGAACTGAATCTTCTGACAATAGACCTACCATCATTCATTGAGAACAGTCAAAGTCTTTCTTTCCAGCTTGGTAACAATAGTACCCAGCATTTATAAAGTACTTTCAGGTTTGTTAAGCAATTAACATCTATCCTCTCATTGGATCCTCATGACAATTTTATGAATTGGGTGTAGTTATTATATCCATTTTTCAGATGAGGAAGCAGAGACTGAAAGAGGTTAAGGTACTTGCCCAGGGATAGACAAACCAATAAGTAACTGAGTCAGGATTTCAATTCATGTTTTCCTGACTCCAAGTCCAGTCCTATATCCACTCTGCTACTTACAATCCTGCGAGAACCTTCTGGAGTTGATGTTCTAGTAGTATAGAAATCAGTCACCCCTAAGCCATGGTGATGTACCAGAGGACCACTTGAGTGGAAAGTAGTGGGAATTATATGTCTATAAATACAGTATAAAGTTGTGTAAGCTTTTGTGGCAATCAAGGGATCGTAACAGGCAACTATGTGACACAGCAGATACATTGTTGGACCCGGAGTCACAGAAGCTTGAGTTCAAATCTGGCCTCAGACAGTTACTAGCTGTGAGATCCTGGACAAGTCATGAACTCTCTTATTTGCCTCAGTTTCCTTAGCTATTAAATGAAGATAATAACAGTATCTACCTTGCAAGGTTGTTGTGAGGATCACCTATGAGATATTTGTAAAGCACTTTGCCAGCCTTAAAGAACTGTATAAATAAATGCAAGTTTTTCATCTTATCATCAACTTATAGCTGGAGGGATCCTTTAAAGATATCTAGTGTTCCACTAGTAGAGAGAGGTAAGGTGATTTCCTGCAGGTCAACAGGTAGTAAATGGCAAAAGTGACATTAACTTTGGCTCCTCTGACTTCCAGTCCAGCATTCTTTCCATTTACAACATGCTGTCTCTCATACTGTTGATTCTTCTAGGACTTGGAGTTCCCTGAAACCTCCAGATCTTACTCATATGAATTGCTATCTAGTCATACACTCCATCATCCTACTTGTACAGCTGATGTTGTGAATATGTCTATGACAACTTTTAATCCTATTAAAATTTTCACCAAATTCAGCTCATCATTCTAGCCTATCAAGATGTTTTTTACATCTTGACTTTATCATCTAACATACTCTATATCCCTCCAAAGAGAGATGCCCTGGGACACTCTACTTGAGACTTCCCTCCACATTGACATCAATTAATTGAATAAATCCAACTACACTTTGGGTCTAGTTGTTCAACTAGTTCTAAATCTATGGGGCTGAGGACTTCTGGGGAGGGGAGAGTCTGCAAATCTATCTATCTATCTATCTATCTATCTATCTATCTATCTATCTATCTATCTATCTATCTATGTATCTATCTATCTATCTATCTATCGATGAAATATCATAATATCCATGAGAAAATATGCAGTGTGATTCAGTAAAACAAGCAAAAATATGTCTCATACATTCTACTATTTTTCAATTACATGGAGATGCTCTATGATTAATAAAGTAGAAATTTAAAAATACTACTAAATTCCCAACAGCTTTCCATCCTCGTATTCTTTTCAAACAATGGATATTAATAGTATACTCACTTTCATATGGGGATCTACATTTTTTAAAATATTTAAAATAAGAATTTCTCCTACTCAAAAAGGTTGAGAACCACTGATCTGGCCCACATCTTTCCATCTTGTATTATACTGAGAGATTTTGTCAAATGCTTTGCTGTAATCTAGATAAATTATGTTGATGGTATTTCCTTGATCTAAGAATCTAGTCAGAGGCATATGGATGTCATCAGAAAGATCAATATGGGGAATGGAACAAGGTGAAAGGAACAAGACTTTATTAAGTGCCTACTTTGAACCAGCCATTGTGCTAAATGCTTTACAAATATTCCCTCTTTTGATCCTCATGACAATCTCGTGAGGTAGGTGCTATTATTATTTCCATTTTACAGATGAGGAAACTTAGGTAGATAGAAGTTAATTGACTTGCCAAGGTTCACACAGCAGTTACATGTCTAGA
>NW_027187460.1:56343068-56344063 GCF_028583685.1 Petaurus breviceps papuanus | reverse complement strand
ATAGACAATGGTGGTGGGGGAGCAAGGCAGCCAGAGGGAAGGTGGAGCAAGATGGAGACTGAGCCAGAGAAGGAGAGAGAGCACAGCTGGCTGGGCCTTCTAACCAAGTGGGGGCTCCAGGCAGACACTCATCAAATCACTCAGCCTCAGGATGGTTGTCCTAGGGGGCCAGGTAGTAAGGAGCGTGCACGCACACACACACACACACCATACTCCAACATTTTTGTCAAGAAAACCCCATGGACAATATTGGCATGCTACACTCCCTGGGATCACAAGTAATCAGAAACTACTGAATGACTGAACAGCAACAAATATATATGTGTGTATAAACTGTATATGTATATGTGTGTATGAATGTATATGTATGTATGTACACACATATATAGTATATATACATACATATATGTAAAATCTCATTTGATCTTCACAACTACCTTATGAGATTGGTGCTCTTATTATTCCTATTTTATGGATATGGCAACTGAGGCTGAGGCAGGTTAAGTGTTCGCATAGCTAATAAATGTCAGAAGTGGGATTTGAACTCAGATCTTAGTGACCTTAAACACAGCACTTTGTATCAACTATGCTACACTGCCTCTACATATATATCCCATATTAGAGAGGGAAAAAAAACACCTTTCATAAATTGCCTATCAAAAAAAGAAACTCAGTATCTAATAATTCAGTATCAAATTTAGGTTGAATTATTTCTTTGTTCTATTTGAATACCTCAAAGGTGTGAGGTTAAATTGTAAATTAGTTTAACAATGGCCAAGCAAAGTAATTGCATGCTCAAGGTGACCTTTAAAGATGGTTTTTGGGGCGGCTAGGTAGGCCAGGTAGCACAGTGAGTAAGAGCACCAGCCCCAGTGTCAGGATGACCTGGGGGTTCCAATCCGGGCTCATACACTTAGCATCCACCCAGAAACACCTGGCAGTGTAACCTTGAGCAAGTTACTTAATCCCAATTGCTTAAAAAAAAAAAAAAAAAA
>NW_027187460.1:56295937-56342968 GCF_028583685.1 Petaurus breviceps papuanus | reverse complement strand
CCCCCCCCCCCAAACGCACGCATGCTGGGCTCTGAGCTGCATCCAATCAGAGCTGCAGCAGTGAGTGCGTCATCCTGTTCTTCCCCAGTGATTTGCTTATTGAATAAAGGTACATTTTTTTGTTCACATTTACCTGTTTATTAAAATTGCTGTCAATGTTCATTAAAATAAGCCCTCCCCTGAAAATAAGCCCTCTGGTGTTTTTCTGTCCAAAAAAAATAATAAGACAGTGTCTCATTATGGGGAAACACGGTACCATGACACCAATTGCCTGAGGCATTACCCTTGCCATCAGTCTGCTTTCCTAGCTCCTTCAGAATGATGGGGAAAGAAAGTGAAGTAATGACTAGGGTAAAGGAGCTCCTATAGTTGACTAGAAAGGCAATATTTTGGGACAGCTAGGTGGTGCAGTGAATAGAACACCAACCCTAGACTCAGGAACACCCGAGTTCAAATCTGGCCTCAGACCCTTGACACTTAAATAGCTGTGTGACCTTGGGCAAGTCACTTAACCCCAATTGCCTTGCCTTCCCCCCTCCAAAAAAATTTTTTTTAAAAATTTTTTAGTGAAATAAGTTTATTAATCTTGAGCACACTTGGGAGGGTGACAGTGTTGGTCTCTGAGGTTTAAAATGGGGTGGACTAGAGGGTTTGGGAGTGGAGGTTTCAGTTTGGGAGCAGCAGAGGGAGTGAGGTGAATGATAAAGTAGGTTCTTTCTTTGCTTAGGTAAAGGTGATCTATAGGTAACTGGGTTCTGTTGCTCAGCAACTGATGGAGCCATTAAAGATAAAGGCACAGAGAAGTGGGCAGGCCGGATGGAGCACTAGGCAGTACCCTCTTCCGGAAGTATCAGAGTTTCCCTGGCCTCAGGGCTCTCTGGCTCTTCCACAGGGCACCTCTGTGGCTCTAGCTCCAGCCCTGGCTCTGCTTCTACCACTACCCCTGCCTCAGGCTGCTTTTCAAAGCCCTGGTTAGGGCCCAGTCTAGGATGCTTGGTAGGAGTGGGTGGAGCTGGGGCAGGGCCCTTGCTCTTTCGGGTAGACAGTGCCCTGTGAACGCTCTGCACCCTCTCTAGGCCAGTACACCGAAGCCGCTTGGCTCGGGATTTCGCTCATCCGAGCTCACCCTTTCTCCCAGCTCTTCTTGGGGCCTCTGGTCCTAGTTCCTTCTCATCTAGCTCTGTGGATTCCAGCTCCTTCTGAAAAGCTCTGGCTGGGATTTCTGCCTCCTCCTTGAAGAGCTGCACGTGCAGCTGGCCGCGGGCGACCAGCAGCAGCACGTGGTTGGCCTCGAGCCGTTGCCCCTGGAGCGCGCGGCCAACCTCGCAGGCGGCGTAGGCGTGCGTGGGGGCGCGCTCGGCCTTGTCCAGCAGCTCACCAGCGTGTTGCTGGTGTGGCTGCGGCTGAGCGCGCCCAGGCCGCTCTGGATGCGGCGCACTGTGCCCGTGAGGCCGCCCTGCCGCCGGGCCACGCGGCCCTGGCGCTCCCGCACCGCCTCCAGCATGGTGGCCAGCTTCTCCAGTAGCGTCACCATTGTCACTGTGTGCACCGGGACATGCTCTGCGGCTTCAGTCGCCGGCACGCCCTCCCCAATTCCCTCTCCAGATGCCTGCGCCCCCCGCCCCAAATGTTTAAAAAAAAAAAAAGAAAGGCAATATCTGGGTTCAGACATGTCCTTGGCATACTACAATATTATTTCAGGTTAGTGGTATATCAAAACAGAGCTGAAACTATTTCTGAAAGGTCTTTTTCATCACTGACTCAGCAGCCCACAAGACACAGGATCCAAGATGCCACACACTTAGAGAAGGAATACAGTAACACACGCACACACAGAGTATACTTTGATTGTCTCTATTATGATTGGCAGCCCATATCAGGGAAGGATTTTTCGGGAGGGAAGCTTGGAGGCACAGTGTGGCTACTGTGCTGGACCTAGAGTCAGGAAGATCCCTGTTCAAATACTGCCTCAGATACTTAGTTGC
Organism: Petaurus breviceps papuanus; assembly: GCF_028583685.1. Taxonomy (NCBI): domain Eukaryota; kingdom Metazoa; phylum Chordata; class Mammalia; order Diprotodontia; family Petauridae; genus Petaurus; species Petaurus breviceps. The sequence continues at coordinate 56,340,983 of NW_027187460.1, read as the reverse complement.
TGTGTGACCCTGGGCTAGTCACTTAACCTGTCTGACACAGTTTCCTCATTTGCAAAATGGAGATAACAGTACCTGCCTGGCAGGGTTATTGTTAGGATCAGATGAGATAATAAAGTATCTGACACAGATTAGGTATTTAATAAATGCTTGTTGCCCCAGTTGGAGGGAAAATTCAGACAGTATAGTCCAGATAGTACAGGAATCCTTTGTATGTCCCCAAAGCTTTCCTAGGGCTTTGTCTGGTTCTGTGGACAATCTAAAGCTCCTAATAAGGTACACAAGCTGGCCAGCTGGGTTCAATTTAGAAGCACAAATAATTGCCTTTAATCCTTCTTCGGTAGTCCTGATAACACTACCCTTGCCTCCTGCCACAACAGAGTCATAGTACATCCCAGCTGTGTTCCATGCTCAGCAAATTGTGGGCTCAATGCTGAGCCTCTAATTCAGGGGCTCTTAACCATTTTGGTGTCATGGACCCCTTCTCAAAATAATGTTTGTAAATGCATAAAGCAAAAGATGAAGAATTTAAAAGGAAACTAAAGGTTAGTGAAAGATTTGATTTTTTTTTCCATTCAAGTTTACCCAGGGGTGGGGAACCTGCAGGCTCAAGGCCACATATGACCCTCTAGGTTTTCAAATTTGGCCTTTTGACTGAATCACATTTAAGGACCTAGAGGGCCACATGTGGCCTGAGGCTGCAGGTTCCCCACTCCTGTACAGACCCTCCCTGAAATCTATCTGTAGATACAAGGACTAAACCTTTCCCTCTCTTCTGCCTCTTTCTATGTCAGAACTAATGCATTGAAGAAGTTCGGAAAGGGAAGTAAGCTCCTTGAGGACAGGGATTATTTTTACCTTTTCTTTGTATCCTTAGTATTTAACACAGTGCCTAGCAGATAGAAGCACTGGTTGACTGAATGGGGGTGAGTGGGTAGGAAGACAGGGGGATAGGAGAGACAGAGAGAAAAAGAGAAGCACAGAGAGGTAGGGGAGAGTGGGGGGGGGAGAGAGACAGAGAGAGAGAGGCAGAGAGACAGAGAAATAGAGACAGAGAGAAAATATAAAGAAACACTAGTTACATTTTTATGCTTTTTTTCTGAACCTGAAGTTTGAGTTCAGAATAATGGGAGGCAGAGAAGGATCAGGTCATCAAGTTTATCGTTTGGAACAATCTCTTAAATTAAAAAATGAACCTTTTACCTATTGATTAACCTGAAAAAAGCATTGCATTATGTTAATGTGATCTAAGAATAGCTTAGACTTTTCAGACCTGAAAGACAGACTTGAAGGCTGTGAGTAATTTTTGCTATTCAAACAGTACATTCCCCAAAGATTCCTTGGTCTACAAGCAGAAAAAAAGGGACTTGAGAAGGCCAGTATGTCTTTTGGGAGGCTGGCAGGACTAGAACCTAGAAGTCAGAATTACAAGCAATGACAGGCCTTTCAAATAGTGGTTATGGTCACTGACCAAAGGACAGCTAAAGGGCAGACTTTACATGGGTACCATGTGGGAAGAATTATAAATTCCCCCATTCATCTCTTCAGCCATGCTTGCACACATAGGTCTCATGGCCCTCAATGGCAAAGCCTTAGAACGTGAAGGGAAGCAATGTTTATAACCTCATAAAAGACTTCTACTGTCCTGGAACCTATTGGAAAAATATTACTTTCAAACATTTTCCAGGTTAACATATTTTAATCATGTACTCATATGATGGCATGGTTTTGTATTTTATCATTTTCTTTTCCTTCATTTGTTCTATAGTCTCTTCATCAGAAACGAGATGCAAAGACCTTAGCTGTTGGAAGCTGGTAAGGGTTACCTACATTGTTTATCAATCCATAGATCTAGCTCAAGTCATAGTTTGTACACCACCACTCTATATATGTGATCATTTTAAGAATTTCCCTTAGTGAGAGTTTCGCTTCATATATGAGAGGTGTCAAATATACTGTCTGCATGTGGCCCACAAACTCCTCTCTCCTCTCTCAAAACTCAGCCACAACCTCTCTCTCTCTGTCTGTGTCTCTTTGTGTCTCTGTCTCTGTCTCTCTGTCCCTGTGTCTCTCTCTCCTTCCTCTGCAATCCAAATCAGATTAAAATATTATTGGGAAATATTTTAAAAATAAATAAAATACTACAAAATAGTAAATGTTAACATGTGTTTTTTCTAAGTCACTATGTGGCCCACAGGGATCTTTATGTACAGTCAGTGGCCCATTTCTATTTGAGTTTGACAGCAATGGACTATATCACCCAGTCCTAAAAAACAGTTTGCCATAGTGAATTGAGAACTGACCTCAGAGCCAGGAAGACCTGTGGGTTCAAGACCCACTTCTGTTTCATGCTGGCTTCATGCTGATTGGACAAATCACTAAATTTCTCTGTGCCCCAGGCAAAACTCTCAGGGGTTCTTAACTTGGTGTCAGTGAAATTATTTAAAAAATAAATACATATATCTATATACACGCATACATGCACATATTTGTTACACATATATACAATATGTTACATACACATATATTTCAATATAGTTGGTTTCCTTTGTCATTTTATTTTTTAAATTTTATTTTCAATTTATGGAATAAACAAGCATTTTTATAACAGTGCAATAAACAGGATGATTGCATATGAAACTGCAAATCTGCCACGCACAACTTGTTATTCCTTCAAATATGCAACAAAATTATTATGTAAATTTCTTTTTTTCTTCCCTCCCCTCCACCCTAGAGACACCTACGATTAGACACAAAAAGGTAAATATATGTAAATGTTCTATACATGCTTCTGTTTATCAGTTCTTTCTCTGGATGCAGATTGTTTCTTTCTTAATATGTCCTTTATAGTTAATTTGGGGATTTATAATAGTCAAAATAACTTATTTGTTCAAAGTCATTCTCAAAGCAACATTGCTATTACTGTATACAATGTTCTCTTGGTTCTGTTCATTTTACTCTTCATTATTTCATGTAAGTCTTTCCATGTTTTTCTTTTTCTTTTTTCCATGTTTTTCTAAAATCATTGAGTGCATCATTTCTTATAGCAAAGTAGTTTGATCATTCCCTAGTTGATGGGCATCCCTACAATTTCCAGTTCTTTGCCTCCACAAAGAGAGATGCCATAAACATTTTAGCACATATAGTTCTTTTCCTTATTCCCTCATTATCTTTGGAAATAGACCCAGCAGTGGCATTGCAAAGTCAAAGTGTACAAGTAGTTTAATGACAATTTGGGCATAATTCCAAATCTCTCTCCAAAATGATTGGATTGGTTCACAATTCTACCAACAATGAATTAGTGTCCCATTTTTTCCTCATCCTCTCCAACATTTGTCACTTTCTTCTTATATCATTTTGGTCAATCTGATAGGGACAAAATGATATCTCAAGGTTGTTTTAATGTGTATTTCTCTAACCAATAATGATGTAGAGTATATTTTCATGACTATAAATTCTTTTGATTTCTTCATTAGAAAACTGCCTGTTCATATCCTTTGACCATTTATATGTTTGGGAATGACTCATATTCTTCTAGATCTGACAAAGTTCTTTGTATACTTTAGATATGAAACATTTATCTGATAAAATGTCTATAATTTCCCCCCCAATATTCTGCTTTCCTTCTGATTTTTGTTACATTTGTCTTATTTGTACAAAATCTTTTTAATTTAATGTATTTAAAATCATTAATTTTACACCTAACTTTGTTCTCTATCTCTTATTTATTCATAAATTGTTCACCTATCCATAAGTCTGAAAGGTAATATGTTCCATGTTCTAACTTTCTTGAAAAATTTCTCTTTGTATTTAGGTCATGTATCCATTTTGATCTTATCTTGATATATGGTGTATAAATTGATCTATGCTCAGTTTCTGTCATACTGTTTATCAGATTTCCCAACAATTTTGTATTAAATAATGAATTCTTATTAAAATATGAGTTCATCTCATTTACATTCAAAGTTATAATTACTGTTTGTGAATTTTGTTCCATTTTAATTTTACTCAAAATTTTCCTTCTCAGCCTCTTTTTACTCTATCCCTGTTATCTTATTCCCTTATTCTCTTACTCCTTATTTTGCCCACCCCTCTAAAATGCCCTCCCTTATCATCTTGCCCCACCCTCCTAACTTTATTCTACACACCCTTTTAAACGTCACTTTCCTCCCTCCCATTTTCTCACCTCTCTAGGTGAGAAGTTCAGAGGACTTCACACCTCTTGAGATGCATATTTTGTTTCATTTCCAACACAGATGATAGTAAGGTTACATTACCAGCCTTCCACCCCACCTGTTTCCTCTATTAGTTCTTCTTTTCATGCCCCATTTTTATGAGATAATCGCTTTTTTTACCATTTCCTACACAATTTTGTTTTTTAGAATCACCCCATCATATACAACTCAGTCACTACCTCTCTTTCAAACAACCTTAGCAATGATAACAATTTGAAGAATACTGATAACATTCTCATATATTAAAAGCAAAAATATTTAATGGTTTAATTAATGCCTTATAATTAGTCTTTAATGCTTTCCTTATATTTCTTCTGGATCCTTTATATCAATTCTTCCATTGAGTTGAGGTCTTTTATAACAAATACCTGAAAGTCTTTCAATTAATCAAATTCCATTTTTTTCCCATTCAGAATTATCTTCAGCTTTGTTATCTGTTATTCTTTTATTCTTGGATGCAGCCCTAGTTCCTTTGCTCTCTGAAACATAATGTTCTTTTTTTTTCTTTTTGAAAGGTGGAAGGCAAGGCAGTTGGGGTTAACTGACTTGCCCAAGGTCACACATCTAGTAAGCGTTGTCTGAGGCTGGATTTGAACTCAGGGCCTTCCTGACTCTAGGACCAGTGCTCTGTCCACTGTGCCACTTAACCAACCCCAAAATATAGTGTTCTAAGACCTAAAGTCTTTTAGCATAGAAGCTGGTGGGTCTTATGAAATCCAGATTGTTTTTCCACAGTATTTAAATTGCTTTTTTCTTGTTGCTTGCAATATTTGCTCTTCAACCCGGAAATTTTGAAACGTGACTATGACATTCCTGTAAGTTTTCTTCCTAGGATCTCTTTCCTGTGGTGATCAGTGGGTTCATTCTACTTCTACTTTACCTTCTTGTTCTAGAACTTCAAGGCTATTTTCCTTAATAATTTATTGTAATATCATATCCAGATTTTTTTTGAGCATAAATTTCAGGTAGTCTGACAATTCTTATATTGTCCTTTTTGATCTGTTCTCCAGACCAGTCATTTTTTCTAATGAGATATTTCAGATTCTCTTCTAGCTTTAAAAATATTTTAATATATTGCATATTTTTCTAGTTTTATTGTGTCTTGGTGTCCTATAACATCATTTAATTCAACTTGTCCAATACTAGTTTTCAGGGAGTTATTTTCTCAAGATTTTGTATTGATAGGACATCCAGGAGCCAAGATGGAGGAGTAAGTAGTAAATCACTCTCACTTTCCCTTACTGGCCTCTAAAAAGCAAAAAAAAAAAATGGCAACCCCCCAAATCCTGAACATCAAAGACAACAGAAAGACAGGGAAAGGCAATGTCTTGGTCTGGAAAACTTGAAGGATTTCTCAGAAAGGTCTGTTTCACTTGGGTGAAAAGGGGAGTACAGTTAAGCAAGCTAGCAGCAAGCCCCTCCTCAGCAGACCAGCAGGAGATCCTGAGCCCCAGGGTGATGGAGCAGGCAACCATCAACACCAGGACCTTCCATGTGCCTTGGCATAGCCAGGGGAACCAGCAGACTCCAGCTCAGAGAACTACCAAGTGTGCAGGCAGGTGTCCTTTAACAGCCAACCTCCCCTTGCTTCCGGGCAGCCCTGGGCAGTCAGGCAGGCATCTTCCAGCAGCTGAGTGCTCCACCCCATGCCTCAGCATAGCTCTCCAGGTAGACAAGCATCCTCTAGCAGCTCAACTTCCACATGTTTCAGCACAACTCTGGGAGAGCAGGCATCTTCCTATAGTGAACCCCACAATCCATGCCTCAGTGTAGCTCTCCAGCCCACAGACATCCTCTAGCAGCCAAACCTCCATGTGCTTTAGTGTAGCCCTAGGGAAATGCATAAAAAACCCCACCTGACCTCAGCACATGCCAAACACCAACAACTGGGATCCCAGCTCAGCACCAGGTAAGCTGCCAAACCCCTACAGTCTATAGTTGCCAGCATTTGAGGCCCCAGCACACAAGGGCCAGTGATAAGATCCCTGACACCCAGCACAAGAAGCTCACACAGAGAGTAAGGGTAAAAGACTGGAGCAGAATATATTATGCTTCAGCTGAAGTGAAAAAAAAAAAGCAGGGGTAGCAATCGTGATCTCAGACAAAGGAAAAGCAAAAATAGATTTAATTAAAAGAAATAAGAATGGAAACTACATCCTGCTAAAAGGTACCATAGACAATTAAGTAATACCAATACAAAACATATATGCACCATGTGATATGGCATCCAGATTCTTAGAGGAGAAGTTAAGTGAGTTATAGGAATAGGCAGCAAAACTATACTAGCAGGGGACCTCAACCTCCCCTACCAGAACTAGATATATATAACCACAAAATAAATAAGAAAGAAGTTAAGAAGTGAATACAATCTTAGAAAAGTTAGATATGGTAGACCTCTGAAGAAAACTGAATGGGGATAGAAAGGAATATACCTTTTTCTCAGCAGTACATGGCACTTACACAAAAATTGACCATGTACTAGATCACAAAAGCTTCACAATCCAATGAAGAAAGGCAGAAATATTAAATGCATCTTTTTCAGATTATGATGCAGTAAAAATTACATGTAATAAAGGGCCATGGAAAGATAAACTAAAAATTAATTGGAAACTAAGTAATCTAATCCTGAAAATGAGTGGATCAACCAACAAATCATAGAAACAATCAATAACTTCCTCCAAGAGAAGGAAATAATGAGACATCGTACCAAAACTTATGGGACACAGCCAAAGCAGTTCTTAGGGGAAATTTTATATCTCTAAATGCTTACATGAATAAAATAGATGAAAAGGAGATCAATGAATAGGACATGCATCCAAAAAGCTAGAAAAAGAACAAATTAAAAATCTTCAATTAAATACCAAATTAGAAATTTTGAAAATCAAAGGACAATGAATAGATTTGAAATTAAGAAAACTATTGAACTAATAAATAAAACTAAGAGCTGGTTTTATTAAAAAAAAAGCAATAAAACAGATAAACCTTTGGTTTAATTTGATAAAAAAAAAAAGAAGACCAAATTAACAGTATCAAAAATCAAAAGGGTGAATTCACCACCAACAAAGAGGAAATTAAAACAATAATTAATAGGTATTTTGCCCAACTGTATGCCAATAAATCTGACAATCTTAGTGAAATGGATGAATATTTACAAAAAATAAATTGTTCAGATAAACAGAAGAGGAAGTAAAACACTCAAGCAACCCCATTTCAGAAAAAAAAAAGAAATTGAATAAGTCATCAATGAACTCCCTAAGAAAAAATCTCCAGGGCCAGACAGATTAATAAGTGAATTCTACCAAACATTTTTTAAAGAACAATTAATTCCACTACTATATAAACTATTTAGAATAATAGGCAAAGAAGGAGTGCTACCAAATTCTTTTTATGATACGAATATGGTGTTGAAACTGGGAAGAGCTAAAACAGAAAGAAAATTATACACCAATCTTTCAATGTAGATGCAAAAATTTTAAACAAAATATTAGCAAAGAGATTACAGCAATTTATCATCAGTATAATACACCATGACCAGGAAGGAATTATTCCAGGAATGCAGGGCTGGTTCAACATTAGGAAAACTACAGGCATAATTGACAATATCAGTAACAAGTTTATCAGAAATCACATGATTATTTCAATAGATGCAGAAAAATATTTTGACAAAATATGACACCCATTCCTATTAAAAATACTAGAGAGCACAGGAAAAGTGGAGTTTCCCTTAAAATAAGTAGCATCCATCTCAAATCATTAGCAAGCATTATATGTAATGGTGATAAGTTAGAAGCATTTCCAATAAGATCAGAGATGAAACAAGAATATCCATTACAACCATTGCTATTTAATAGTGTACTAACTTTAGCAATAAGAGAAGAAAAAGAAATTAAAGGAATTATAATAGGGAATGAAAAAACAAAAGCTATCACTCTTTGCAGATGATTTGATGGTATATTTAGAGAATCCTAGAGAATCAACTAAATAAACCCAAATTAATCATCAGCATTTATATATACATGCATATATATATATATATATATATATATATATATCAATATCACCAACAAAGTCCAACAGCAAGAGATAGAAAGAGAAATTCCATTTCAAGTAACTGTAAACAATGTAAAATATTTGGGAATCTGTGCCAAGAGAAACACAGGAACTATATGAACCCAATTATAAAACACTTTTCACACAAATAAAGTCAGACCTAAATAATTGGAAAAACATCAGTTGCTCATAGGTAGGCTGAGTTAATATAATAAAAATGATAATTCTACCTAAATTAATTTACTTATTTATTGCCCTATCAAACTACCAAAAATTATTTTGTAGAACTAGAAAAAATGATAACAAAATTCATCTGCAAGAACAAAAGTTCCTGAATATCAAGGGAATTAATAAAAAGAAATAAATCTAAAATTGTATTATAAAGAAGCAGTCATCAAAATTGCTTGGTACTGTCTAAGAAATAGAGTGTATGAGAATGTGAATGATATGAAAGTTGAGGTGCATGGGGTGGCTAGTTGGTACAGTGAACAGAGAACTGGCCCTGGAGTCAGGAGGACCTGAGTGCAAATCTGGCCTCAGACACTTAACACAAAAACTAGACGTGTGACGTTAGGCAAGTCACTTAACCCCAATTGCCCTCCAAAAAGCAAAAAAAAAAAAGTTGAGGTGCAATTTCTTGAGGCCTAGTTGCTTCTCTTGGGGCATGCTGTTTGTTGATTCATTGGAGTTGGCCTGGAGGTGTGTACACTTTACTCAGACCAAAACTCAGCCCCTGGAGTCTTCTCTGAGATCCTCTCAAGTTGTCCTAGGAGGACAATTGCTTTACCCCTTTATTTTTTCTTCTCTATGTTCATTTCATGGAGTTTTTCTGTCTGTTTGTGGAGGAAATATGGAGAACCTGGAAATTTCTGACCTACCCTGCCATTTTCCCCCAAATGCCACTTCGTCTTATTTTAATCATTTAAAAACTATTTTGAGAAGGGATCTGCCAGTGTCACCAGACTACAGAAACTGTCTAGGACACACACAAAAAAGTTAAGAACTCCTGCTTCAGAATATAAGTTTCAGAGAATCTGAATGTCCCAGTGGTTGGAGGAAGTGTCCTCACCAGGAATTTTTAAAAATACTAAGTGCTGTTTTTTGATTTTGACTCTCCCGGTGAGTTCATCAATCTAGGGTGCATGTTAAGAAACTCCACCATCAGTGTAAATGGGCTCCTTCTCTGCAGTTGGAGAGTCTTGGAGAGTTGCTTGGGGATAGTGTTAGGATAAGTGACTTGCTAAGGGTCAGTCATTCAGTCCTTTTGGTCCAGTGGCAGGACTTGAACCCAAGTCTTCCTGATTCTGTGGCCAGGGTGTCATCTACCACCCCTTGTTCCCTTCGAGTGCTCTGTGATATGATGCACAAAACTCTCCCTAATAAAAATTATGCTGCTTGATTTTAACGCCCAAATAATAAATTTAAAGAGAGTTGATCTAAACAGATTTGACGTAAAACAGATATCAGATGATGAACATTATTATGTATTAAACATTATATCTCTGTATAGCTATCATCGAATAATTATCTAAATTGAATAAAGAACCATGCATTTTAAGTTTTTGTTGCTGTTTTGTAGCTGCCATCTAGCAGCTCTTCCCATTAGAGGATCTTGGATGAAAAACTGTAATAGAATAATATATTCCACTGCTTGCTAGACAGTGGCCCCTAGTGGCCAATATGTGAAGTAAGCATGCTGGCTCTGCAAATTGCCTTAAGGGTGAAAAATCAGATTGATATTCTTTTGAAAAATCAGAAAAAAAAAATCAGCCTTTCTGGGCACCTGATGTTCATTCCAAACATGACCAGAGAAGGAACAACATTTGTCAAATTATTGTTAGTTATTGTTTGTTTCCATGTTGTATTTTCAAAGGAACCTGAAAGGCTGAGATAATTATTTCAGTCCATTTCCATTGCTAATGATTTCATCAGCTGGATTAAAAATCCTTCTAGACTAGCCTGAATGGAGAAGCAGCTACACCTGAAGATCTCCATATACAAAGTAATGTTAAAGATCTATAAATTAACCCCTAATCACAAGCATGCTATTACTGGGCTTATTGTTCATCATTTCACTCATGTTGCACTCTTCATGAACCCATCTTTTTTTTTTTTGAGGGGGAGAGGGAGTGATGGTGTTTCTTTGCAAAGATACTGGAGTGGTTTGCCATTTTCTTCTTCAACTCATTTTACAGGTGAGGAACTGAGGCAAACAGGGGTAAGTAAATTACTCAGGGTCATACAACTACATAGCAATAAATTTGTCTGAGGCTGGATTTGAATTCAGGAAGATAAGTCTTCCTAATTGCAAGTCCAGTGCACTATCCACTGTACCACCTAGCTACCTACTTGGTTTATTAGTAGCAATTGAATATTTAAGCCCTGAAAATTACCCCCATCATAATTCAGGACTCTGCACTATAGGAAATAAAGAAATGAGATGTTCCTGTGCAGTAATGCTATACTGAACCTTCTCCTTCTCTGAAGGAGGTGTGGGGAATTCCTTGAATAGAATATTCTCTAAAGGACTGAAATTAGACAATTTGAAAATCAGCCTTCTTTGGGACATTTACCCTGCTTTAGGCATGAAGCAAGCGTAAGGAAAGATCTGGAAACAATCTCCAAATGTTTTTTCCCCCCCCACAGGACGCTTGTGATGTTAATATACTTTAGGCATATAAGGCTGTGTAGCACCAACACAATAGTCACAGCACAGATGGTGACTGTGAATATGCTGGCCTAATTCTGAATCACAAAATATAACAGACTCTCCATATAGAAGACAGAAGGAAAACATTTATTCAGATACCAGAAAGCCTAATCCCAACACCAGGAAACCAAATCCATAATAGTAACAAAGAAGTTAATATACCATAGGACAGCAGGAGTCACACCATCCATTAGCCGTCCCACAAACTTACAAGTCTAGCTGTTTTCTTGGGTGGGTCCTCTCCTCCCTCCAGCTCTAATTGCTCTTACTCCCAACTTCCTGTGGGCTCTGCTCCACCCTTCAACAAATTCCTCCTACCACAGTCTCCATGTGATTACATTCGACAGGGAAGATTTCAAATCAGCAAAGATCTTCAAATTCCCTTAGGCTTATTAAGGGACAGAGAAGATCTTCAAATTCCCATTACCATTAAAAGTTGTAGTGAGGGGCGGCCAGGTGATGCAATGAGAAAGAGTGTCAGCCCCGGAGTCAGGAGACCCGGGATCGGTTCTGGCCTCAGACACTTAGAACCCACACAAAATAACTGGCCATGTAACTTTGAGCAAGTTACTTAACCCCAATTTCTTAAAAAAAAAAAAAGTTATAGTGAAACAGTGGTAGAAACCAGGCTGTCACAGCTGGAAGGGACCTCTAAGATCATCTAGACCAGCAATGCTCAAAAGTGTGATCAAAAGAAGGGATGGCAGTGTGGACCAAACCAGTTCTCCTTGGCCCCTAGCTCCTACTATATCAGATGATATACAATAAATATGGCACTTTACTCTGACAAAGACTTGAAGTTTGCTTGTGGAACAGTTGTAGCTTGTGGATAATTGTGAAGTGGAAGTTTGCTGCTTTTTCACACATATTTATCAACTGTGTTTTCAGAACTCCATAGCAGAACTTTCTGACTAGAGTTTTTGTCCCCATTTAGAGAAGGGGAAATCGATCCTCCAAATGACTGTGATTTATCCATGATTACACACGTGTCAGAAGCCAAGTGAAGCCAAGTGTCTCATTGCCAAATATAGTTTTCCTTCCAACCCATCATCCTTCATTTGACTGAATTGAAGAGGAGGGGGGAGCTAACTTTTTAGTGTCGCTGATTTAAGGAGAGACAGAATTGAGACTCCAACTCAAGTCTTCTGATGTCAAGTCAGCATACTTTTTCTTTAAAAAACTATTTAGTATTTTATTTCCATCCAATTACATGTAAAAACATTCATTTAAAAATATTTAACATTTGTCTTTAAAATTTTGAGTTCCAAATTCTCTCCCTTGCTCCATTAAGGAGGCAAGCAATTTGATATAAGTTATACATGTGTAGTCATGCAAAATATATTTCCATATCAGTCATGTTGTAAAGGAAAATACAGTTTAAAAAAACACCAAGGAAAATAAAGAAAGCTTTTTTTTTTTTAAAGTATGCTTTGATCTGTATTTAGACTCCATCATTTCTTTATCTTGGGGTGGATAGCCTTCATCGTCAGTCCTTCAGAGCTGTCTTGGATCACTGTATTGCTAAGAATGTCAACACACTTTTTCAGTGAAAACTTATTACCTCTATTATTTAACTTTGTAAATAATCAGGACATATAATCTTAGTGCTTTTCTCATAGACCTTCACAGTTGGAAGAGACCTAAAAAAAAAAAATTGGATTCTAATCCCATCTCTGCTCTTTTCTGAACATGTGATCATGTTAACCGAATTCACAGATTTATTTTTAATTTAAAGGAACCTCAGAAGTCACCTAGTTCATCTTATGTACATATCCATGTATATAAGAAAACCAAATTTCAGAGAGACAATGACTTGCTCAAGGTCCTACAGTACCAAGTCAATCTTTTCCATATGCTTCCCTTTACTTTCCAACCCAATTCGCCCCACTAGTTATTCTCTGAGCTTGGCATTCTGTCTCCATATTTTCATGTCCCCTGTGTCTACACAGCACTTCCTCCTGATACTGGCATTTTCAAATCTTTAGCTCCCCTGACGACTCACAGCAGGTGAGCATTGACTTGTAGCCTTTACTGAGATTAGATACTTGCTCTTTTCTTACCTCCCTAAACATTCTTCCTTGTTAATCTCATTTACACCTGTATGTCAATGGTTTACAGATCTGTGTTTCAGAGCCCTAACCTCCCTCCTTGTTCTAGATCTTCATTGCTATCTTCTCTGGGAATATCGCGACTTGGATGTCCAAGTAGCACTTCATACTCAACATATTGAAAACCAAGACTTATTTCTCCCTTATATCTGATCTTCCTTTTGTTCTGCTCTTCCTATATATGATAATCTCATTTACTCTCTTCCATTTTTGAAAACATTCTCTTTTATTCGTCTTTTTATCCAATTGGCTTCCCAGTCCTCTTCTTTACAAAATCTCCATCACCAGTCAATTGATAAAAATTTATTAAGCACCTCCTATGTGCCTGCTCTATTTTTACTGCTTCTGCCTTGGTACAGCCTTTGAAGTATTCCTTTCTCTACATCACTCCCTGTTCACATTGTTGCCACATATCACTTCTGTTCTAAGTGTTGTCCAATGACTTACTATCAAAAAAGAGATTTGTAAAAAGTGCTTAGTAGGGGTGGATAGGTGGCACAGTGAATAGAGCACTGGCCCTGGAGTCAGGAGGACCTGAGTTCAAATCCAGCCTTAGACACTTAATACTTACTAGCCGAGTGACCTTGGGCACGTAACAACCCCAAATGCCCCTCCAAAAAGCAAAAAAAAAGTGCTTAGTAAACAGTAGACAACATATAAATGCTTATTCTTTTCTCTTCCCCCTTCTTTATTGCCTAGTAAGTAAAATTCAAATTCCTCAGTGTGGCACTCTAAGTCTATCATAATTTGAAAATGCTATGTCTTTCCAGTCTTCTCTGTTCCTCTGTTTCTCCATGCATTCTATACTTCAGTCAAACCAGACAACTCCTTGTCTCATTGCTTTCTTAAAAAAAAAATTTTTTTTTCAGTTAACAAAGTCTCGGGTTTTCCCTTCTACTTCTCCTACCCCCATTGGCAAAAAAAGAGAAAAAAACCTCTTGTAATAAATATCTATAATCAAGCAAAACAAATTATTGTATTTGCCATGTCCAAATATGTGTGTGTGCGTGCCCATGTGTGCATGCATATATGTATGTATATATGTGTGTATGTATGTATGTATATATTATATAAATGTATATATTCTCAGTCTGCATCTTGAATCCATGAGGTCTCTTTCAAAAGTAGATAACATGCTTCATAGCAGGTTTTTCTGGATTAATCTCCAATGCCTTCTTGTCACCTTGCCTTTGCTCACACTATTCTGTATACTCCTAGAGAATGCCCTCCCACCATTTCTGTTTATTATCATTCTGCAAATGTCTGTTGATGTTGATGCTATTTGACCTGCTACCCTACCATCCTGGGAACCACTGCCCTTCTAATCACCTGTTTGTAGCTTATGCTGTCTGAGCTAATACTTGTAGGACAGGTGTCTTTGCTTCTATTGCTGCCTGAATACTGAGGGCCAGGGCACTATTGTTCCCTTCTTCTCTTTACTTCCCCCAAACACTTCACCATAGCTCAGGCTCATTACCAGTTGCCCTGAGAGTGGTTCTCACATCCTGTAAAGTGCAATCCACATGTCATCTCTTTCAGGAAGCCTTTCTTCTCACTCCACCCCACAGTCTATATGTTGTTTTCCCCATTAGACTGTGAGGTCCTTGAGTGGGAACTATCCTTTGCCTCTCTTTGAATCCCTAGTGCTTTGCACAGTGTCTGTAACATAATAAGCTCTTAATAAATATTTGGTGACTGACCTCCCCCTGACCTGCCATTGCAAAAGAGAAATGCAAATAAAGTATTATCATATGTAAATAGCTAAAATGCAAAATTAATATGCCATGCCATCCTACTTTTCAGTGAATTCTTAAAAGTTAGGTACCACGTGTCATATAAATTTATACTATCTTCTTTTTTTTCCTAGCATAGTGTTCTGTACAATGTATTCACTTAGATATTGGTTGAATTGTTACCATACTGTAACCATTCTATTTGTACTGGATTTATCTCCCCAACTAGATTGAAAATTCCTGGAGAGAAGCAGCTATGTTTCTCATTTGTATTGTATCTTTCTGTAATGGGAATGGGAATTTGAAGATCTTCCCTGCCCCTTAATAGACCTAGGGGAGTTTGAAGACCTTCCCCACTTTGGAAGTAAACTCGGCCCTCAGAAGGTAGAATGTGGTCACATGGAGCCCGTGGTGGGAGGAGTTTGCTGAAGGGTAGAGCAGAGCCACAGGAAGTTGGGAGTCAGAGCTAGACTAAATGGCTGAGGGAGAGGGCATTCAGCCAAGGAGTCAGATAGGCTCATAAGTAGATATTGATCTTATATTGGTTTGTGGGAAGGCTAAAAGATGCTGTGGCTCTCTGTGTTGTTATTTCTTGTTAAGTTCTTTGCTACTATGATGGGATCAGCTTACTGTTTTTGGGATTTGGTATTTTGGTATCTAAAGAAATGCTTTGCTTCCTTCCTCTATTTGGAGAGTTTGTTATATTTTGCTATTGAATGTCATGTGGGAATATTTGTAGACATGGTCTTTATTGTGATTGTGGGTCCTTTAAATATCACATTAACACTACACATTCTTAACACCCATCTCCTTGTAAATACTGGGTGATCCATAGATAATTATTAAAAGAATGAATAATAACAATTATGCATGTCAGAAAGTCACCTAACACCCCAGCAACTAATATATGAACTACAAGTATAGTAACCTTACCATTGCATCATTATGGAGGGGGGGTGATAATGGAAAGGTCTAATTTGATTTCTTCCCTTCTCTCAGTAAGGTTTGAGTTGGCTAAAGGAAAGTGAACAACTCATTCTCTATTTGCAATCTGCTCACAAAACTGCTCAGTACTCCTTGAGTATATGGGAACATTTTCCAATCCAATTTACTTCAAAGTAATTGCTGAATCTTACAACCAAGGCTGAGATAATGCTTTACCACCTCACCTGTATTAGATCTTCTTCCAAGTTTGGGCCCCCCCACTCCCACTTTTTAAACATGTAAAACTTCTGGTGGGGTAAATGAACATGTAATCTGAACAGTCTATATTAGAGTTGAAAAGTAAAATGATGAGGGTTCTTTTCTTTTGCTCACTTTCTTTATCAATTCAACTCAGGTTCAATTTAAAGTTGCCTCTCACTCACTTTGCTAATTTTGATTTGTGGAGGTTCAGTGTATAGAGAGCTATTTAAAAATACTGTAGAAAGGTAACCCTAGTCTAAAGTTGTGATGTTAGTTAAGCTCATCTTTGAATCTTCCCATTTTCTGATTCAGTCTCCTTTCCTCCTTCCTAGAATCTTAATCAAGTATATGGAGGAACTAAAGTTCTCTATTTAAAATAGTTTTTGCTCTGTTATTATTGAAACATTTTACTTTGATATATTATGTTTAAAGATATTTCTTTAACAAAAGTTAAGTTATTGAGACTTGGAAGCTGCTATGGATTTTTATATAGGATGAATGACTCACCAGATCCAGGGCTGAGAAATATAGAAGGGTGTAATGGTAATGGCAATTTGAAGATCTTCCCTGCCCCTTGTATTGGCAAGCTAACAGGTACTTAGCACTTAGTTTCAAGTTCATAATTGTATCAAGTATTAAGACCCAGAATTTGTGAATCCCATAGTGTTATGGACTTGTTAATGTAACAGGAAGGGGCTAGAACAGAGAGGAGCTAATACCTTATATAAAGAAAAGCCCAAGCTGAGAGGACCAGAACCTCTGGGAGTGAGGATCTGGAGGCTGGGTTGCTACTGCTGGAGAGAGAGAAGGGAACTGAGAACTGAACTGAGAAGAACTGAGAAGAGAAATGAGAACTGAGGACTGAACTGAGAATTGAGAAGAACTGAGAATGAGAAGAGAGGAGAACTGGGAGGAGGCATGGCTGTGGTATTGGTACTTTGTCTGTCTGTTTTGATGTTACTTTGTCACATTCATCTGCTGATGGAGGATGGTGCTGTTGTTACAGAAGCCCTGGGACCTTGCTGCTGGTTCAGAAGCCCTGAAAGAGGATTTTCTTGTTGTGTGTTTACAGAAATCCTGGAGAAGCATCTTGATGATGATTTCAGAGGCCCAGAGACTATACTGATGACTTGTGTTGAATCCTCAGACCTTGTTTTTGGGTCTATGTTGATTTCACAGGCAGAAAGTGAATTGATGAGGATGCTGGCAATGTTTATGAATGTTATCGTGGCTTTGTTAAGCTATGTCTTCCCAGGAACAGAAACTGTGAAGTACTTGAGGTGAACTAGACACTATGAGCTTCAGTATAGAACAGGAAATGGATGAGGAGCTAGACAACAAGGAGCTGGCAGGAGCTGGGATCATGGAAGGGGAACCATGGAAACAGAGAGCCATCCTTGAGTTAAGATGAAAAGACCTCTCTTTGGGCATTTAATGCAAACTGAGAAGATCATGATTTACTAGGGATAGAGAACTTTGACCTTTACATTTAGATGATTGAGTTAAGGGCTTACTAATTAAGGATGATTGGAAACTAATCTCCAATCAAGGAGAAAGAAGACTTTTTTAAAATTAAAATACTGAATTTATTTCACATGTATACTTTGTCTCCCCACCATTTCCATTTGTCTGACCACCACTACTACTATGCCCTATCATAACATTCCATACATACTTAAATGAGGCAAAGGGTGGAGTTCCATCTTTGAAAACTAAACAGGCATTTTGGACAACACATTCTTGGCAAAGTAATCTGGACGACATTTATCAGACACGGTAGGGAAAGTTCTCACTCTGCATTATAAAAAGGACAGCCAGATATCAACTGTTACAGAAATAAGACGGAAAATTTTAACAAACTGTTCAAACTTATTTTCTTAAAGAGATTTCCTCCACAGCCAGAGATCTTGAATAGCCTCCTGATCAGACATCCGGAAGCAATTCTTTACATAGTTGATGAATTTGCCTTCCACTTTTGGGAGGGAACCACCTGCCTATAAAGATTTTCTGTTTGGTATAGAGAAGTTACTTGGACTTGCTTAAAACCTAGAATATCTTTCAGTTGAGATAATGCCCAAGTGCTTATTAACTTCTTCCTCTGCTGTGGAAATTGAAATGAAAATAACTGACCCTGCGCATCATCAAATATCTTTTCAATGCTTGCCTTCATTTTTGCTTTAATATCCTCTAGAGAAGTGGGTCCTTTGGGAGTCTTAGGAGTCTTGTCCTGCTTTTTGAAGGATTCTTGACCTTTTGATTTTGGTGTGGACGGCTTCGAATCTTTTCCATTCTGGTTTGATTTTTGTGCATTTTTTGCTGCAGCATCACGGACAGATTTCTTCACTGGAGGGGTCTTTTCTTCACTTTCCTCACCTTCGAAGTCATCATCATCATCATCATCTTCATCATCATCATCTTCTTCATCATCATCTTCATCTTCTTCAGACAGTTTGACCTTTTTCTGTGGAACCTTGCTACCAACTCCAGGAGCAGATCGTTTGCCAGACATATTTAATAGTTTCATATCATCTTCCTCTTCATCATATGATTCTGCATCTTCCTCCAGTGCTACTAGGTGCTGGCCACTCACATGTACAGGCCCTGAACCACATTTCAACCGCAAAACTACTGGTGGTGTAATCTCAAAGCCACCTAGTGAAATTGTAAGGCTGAACAGACATTTTCAGAGATGCCAGTGTTACTTTAATCAGATTGCCTTCATAGTTCAGTGCCTCTGCTTCAACAATATGCAATTCATCCTTTGCACCAGCCCCTAAACTCACAGTCCTCAATGACAACTGGTGCTCATTTTCATCATTATCTGCCTTAAAATTATAATCTTTGTCAGCCTTTAGTTCACAACCGAAGAGGAAATTCTGGGGCCGGAGGGGGCTCATATCCATCTCCATTGAGTCCTCCATTTGAGCAGCGATACTGAGGAGAGCAGAGCAGTGTGAAGAGAAGGACGGACAGAATGGCTCTGGCTCCCCGAAAGAAGACTTTTTGATGGAAGAGATTAAGACAATGTGATCTAGTGGTGGAAAACTTTAGACCTCTGTACTTTGTATCAATTAAGGAGACTTGCCTCCTTAAGAATGATTGAGTTACTAAATGAATGTACTTTGTTTAAAACTATATTTCACTTTGGTGAAAATTACATGGCCTTTTTAATGATAAGTTGTTATGCCATAACATGGTGAATGCTCTATTTTGATTTTCTGTGAATGTTTTGCTTAATTTGTTACTGAATAAACAAAGAGTTCACTATACTGTGTAATTAGAAACTTGAAAGCTGTTCACAGTAGCAATACTCTGGAAAGCTGCTCATGCTTGGCTTTACAAAAGGGCAAATACCAAAGGGGCCTAAATTTTCTTCCTGGTCTCTTTGTGGAGGGATTTGATTGCTGATAGTTTCTCTTGCCCTGATGTCAGATTGTGCTTACCTGTTGTAAGAAACCCTGCTTTGAGAGATTCCTTAAATAGCCTAGTGTAATGGGAATGCAAATTTGGAAGATCTTCCCTGCCCCTAGGCTAAAATGCACCTGAAGCCTGGGGAGGGAGGCTTGTTTTTCAGTAGATACTTCTTGATTGGCCAATGAGTCAATAAGGTTGTTACATTCTCTGAGCCAGGAGAAGGCTATATAAGCCCTGATGTGTAGCTTTGTTTTGGGACTCACTTTGAGAAGTGTTCTGTGATTTGATACGAATTCTGGGAAGCCGTTGTTGAGAGTCCCCCGGCTTTGAAAAACCCAGATGTGGAAACCCAGATGTTGACTGGGTATG
This sequence comes from Petaurus breviceps papuanus, assembly GCF_028583685.1. Lineage (NCBI taxonomy): Eukaryota > Metazoa > Chordata > Mammalia > Diprotodontia > Petauridae > Petaurus > Petaurus breviceps. Next base: position 56,321,182 of record NW_027187460.1, on the reverse strand, counting down.
GATGTAATGGTTGGACAGTTTGGAAAGCTGTCTACTTGATCTGTTAATGTCTTGATAATTCTGTCTGTATATTTTGAAGTTTGGGGTGCTGACCTTTTTCCCTTGAACAAGGTAAACGATATATGTCTGACTGATTAAAGTAAGCTTGTTAACCCATTTTGAGTTGCTTTCCTTTAACAAAGCAGATCCAAGAACCTGTATGGGCAGCAAACCCTGAGGACTCGCTTGGGGTGCTTGCTGTTACACCTAGTTAAAGATAATCTATTCAATTCACACTTAGTACAATCTTAGCAGACCAACTCATGCAATTCCAGAGACATGAGGGAAGCAGATAATTGATCAGAATATTAATTTTTTGAGGAAGTAAAGGCAAGGGAAATATTATCCCTTCAGCAGAAGTAGATAGAAGAATCCATCTAAGCTAACTATGATAGAGAACAAGTATGTTAAGGATATTTTAAAAATGCTCCCAAAGTACATAGCTTATTACTTGATCCTTGAGTTTCATGAGTCTGTTTTTTTTCTATTATATAAACACCTAGCTATTAAATATCTATATTTATGCTTTTTTATTTTAACCAAACAGTTTGTATATATTTTTTAAAGAGAAAAAGTAGGAGTTTAAGTTATAAACTCTTCTATTCCTTGTGTTTTTTTCTTATAAAGCCTACCTCACATTCAATAGTGTCACAATAAATCTTCAACAGTGGTAGAAGCACCAGAATGCATGAAATAGGATCTTGGGGTTCTGAAAGAGGTCTAAGGAGCATGTCTGTAAGGTTCAACATATTTCAGTTACAGAAAAATACCTTAAGGTGTTAATTAGAAACAGATTAGGATATTATCCTCAGACTTTTAAATATGTTAATAATAGCCTTTTGACAGCTAAGTAGCACAGTGGATAAAGTCCTATACCTGGAGTAATGAAGACCTGAGTTCTATTACAACCTCAAGCCACTTACTAGCTGGGAGAGTCACTTAACTTATGACTGCCTTAGTTTCCTCATCTGTAAAATGGAGATAATAATAGTACCTACCTCTCAGGTTTGTTGTAAAAAAGAAAATGAAATGATATTTCTAAAAAGGCTTCGTTAACATTAAAGTTCTATGTAAATATTATTATGGGGCAGTAGGTGGTACAGTGGATAGAATGCTGGACCTGGAGTTGGGAACACTCATCTTCCTGAATTCAAATCTGGCCTCAGATTCTTATTAGCTGTGTGACCTTGGGCAAGCCACTTAACCTTGTTGCCTTATATTGTAGAATGTTTCCTTATCTGTAGAATGAGATGGAATAGTACATGGCAAACAACTACAATATCTTTGCCAACAAAACCCCAAATGGGGTCATGGAGAGTTGGGCATGACTGAAATGACTGAACAACAGTAACAAAAAATATAATTGAGCTCTAGACTCAGACTTTCTGACAGATATGTGAGACACATTTAAGAGAGAGAAACTTGGTTCTGCCTCTCAATATACCCCATATAGAAGGCTGCCTATATTTGTAAGACTTTAACTTGTAAGACTAGCTCTGAAAAAAAGAATCATGTTAACAGTAACCCCCCCCCCCCCCCCCCCCCCCCCCCCCCCCCACCCAGTTTAAGAATTCTGTTGGTTTGTATCCATATCAACTTCTGTGTGCACGTGTGTGGATGTGAGCACACACACACACAACTACTACTACTACTACTACTGAACCTATCTATCCTTAACAATACACTTCTGCTTCTGAGTCAAGCCTATCCCTTGATATCTCTAGGTTAAGAAAATACAAACCTCATCATGCAAACATACACAGAATTATGCAAATATATTCATATACAAATATAACCAAAAGATAATGGAAAAAGAAAGAAACTTATTATTTTATGCCCTGTACACTCTAGAATTTGCATGACTTCTCTGAAGAGTTTGCCTGATTAAAATGTATAGACATATTTTGGTATTCCACACCTAGACATTTTGAAAATCTCACGAAGCTTTGTTGTGTATGAAGATAGAGACTAAATAACAGTATTAGAAGATCATACCTTCTCTACAGATTTTCCTATATCTATGGAAAGTGATTAAAATTATAATTAAATTCATTAAATTTTTTTTGTGGTTTTAACCATGTGTATAGCCTTGTTTTTGGTGCTATGTGGGCTACAAAGAAATATAAGACAATCTCTGTCCTCTAAAAGTTATAATTTATTACTACTTCTTAGAACAGTTTAATGGATGCCAACTGGAGGGACATGAGAGTAACTATTTTAGAGTAAAAGCTCATTTGCAAAATATTACAGAGGATGACATAAGTTTATAAAGCACTATCACCTCACAAAATGGAAGAAAATAAGTTAGAATGAAAAAGATCCATCAGGGAACTGGTAGCAGATAATGCAACAAATGCTGGGAGGGATCATTCACAATTGGATTATAGAGTCAGTATTCAGAAAACTCTGGAAAGGCTAAAACATTGGAACGGGAAAAACATCCAAACACAAACACTATTCAAAGTGATAGAGGCAAAATAGTTTTAAAAAAATTCACAAGTGCAAGATAAAAGACAAAGAAGTGCCTAGACAACAGCTCACTTGAAAAGAAGATTAGGGGAGATTGGAAAAATCCAATATGAAGCAATAAAGAAAGGTATTGCAATTTTAGGTTGGAAACTTCGAGCAATGGTGTCGAGAATTATGGAGTCTGTTGTTTTACTCTATCCTGCCATAGTCAAATAGTATCTGGAATATTACTTCCAAATCTGGGTGCCACAATTTAGGGGAAAAAAATCTTGATAATTTAGAGGTATACATCTAAAAGAGAGCAACTAGAATGGAGAAGAGTTTTGAGATAATTCCACTTGAGGAATGAATGAAGAAACTGAGAATGGTTTGGCCCAGAGAAGAGAAGGGGAGGAGGTTGGGGAAATAAAACTTTATTAAAATATTTTAAAAACAGTCACATAGAAGAGATGTTAGACTTTGTTCTTAGTGGCCCCTGAGAGCAATATTAGGGTCTATGGGCAGATATTACAAAGAGCAAAATTTAGGATCAGTGTCACGAAAAAAAATTCTTAACAATTACAATCATCCCAAAGTGTCATGGGCTGACTCATGACATAATGAATTCCTCAGCACTGGGAATGATCCAACAAAGATTGAATGCCCATTTGCTAGAATATGATAGCAGGAATTCTTTTATAGGTAGGGGCTGAAGACCCTTCCCACTCAGTGTTTCTTGGAATAGATTTCATTTAAACCAGATCATCTCTAGAGCATCTGGATTTAAAACTGGAAAGATAACAAAAACAAATAGAAAATGGAATAGGTAAACCACATTTTTAGAGTGAGGTATCAAAGTTGCTGTCTTCATTGAAGACAGCAGAACTACTATAGCTGTACTCAGCACCTCACCACCTGAGGTACTCAGGAATAACACCATGATGGCATTGAGAAGAATGACTAGGCCTGATCAAAGATGCAAAACCCAATAAAGTTAAAACAATTTTAAAGGTACATAAGGATCAGTTTCTAAGAAATGTCAAAGAGAGGAAGATTATTAAAAAGTAAAAAAAGTCATGGATAATGCTATTACCAAAACAAAAAAGACAACCAAGAAGCTGAGGCTTCTGAGTTTGTGATGAAATTATTTCACATTCTATATAATCTTTATAGGAATGATTTCTGTATGCATTGAGGGATCCTTAGTGAAAGCATAGGAAATAGGCAAGCTATTTTCAGTAATAGATCAAAGCTTTATTGTCATGTGACTGTATAAGGATTATAGAAAATGTTAAGACTCTCCCAATGGGTCTATTGTTTATTGATTTTTTAAAAGAATGTGAATCGCGAAAGTTCTCCTTAGATGAAGTATCCTCTAAAAGTATCATGAAATTTTATAATAGTCTATGGCAGAAGGACTATAGATTGTGTCTTAACCAGGAAGCAGAAATGGACTCTCTTAGGGGACCTCTTCTATATCCATTTAGACCTGAAGGGACAGTTGGGAAGCATGGTACTTGGTCTCTCAACATGTAATCATTCAATTTGAATAGGTATATACAGGATGGGGAAGAGAATAGAGAAATAGAGAGCCAGGTAGGAGACTGTTGTAGTAATCCATATATCTGTGAGTAAGGCCTCAATGAGTTATTGACAGATCATAAAATTGTAGATTAGAGGGACCTTGTATAATCACAGTCTTTTCTATTTTTCTTCCTATTCTTTTCCTCATTCTTTTTTTTTTTTAAAGTAATCGGGGTTAAGTAACTTGCTCAAGGTTACACAGCCAGTTATTTCTGGGTGTGGTGCTGAGTATCTGAGCCCAGGTTTGATCCCCAGGTCATCCTGACACTGGAGCCAGTACTCTTACTCGCTGAGCCATCTGGCCGCCCCTAAGCAATTGGGGGTAAGTAACTTGCTCAAGGTTACATGGCCAGGTGTTTCTGGGTGGGTGCTAAGTGGCTGAGCCCGGGATTCAATCCCTAGGTCATCCCGACACTGGAGCTGGTGCTCTTACTTGCTGTGCTACCTGGCCGCCCCTCTTTTCCTCATTCTAAGAGGTCTGAAGAGGAAAGGAAAAAGTTGAGGGCCACAGTAAGTTGACATCAAGGTACTAATGAAGTGATTTGACAAAGCATTCTCACAATTTATTGTATTCAATTGTTCTGCAGTTGTGTGCATGCCTTTATGCTTTACTGTGCATGACTAGTTCTAATTGGCTTTTAGCTGGAATGCTTCTACTGCCATTGCCCTCATTGTTCTGTTCTATAATAACACAAAGTTTACATGATGGTAGATACCATTATCTAGTGGTAACTCCAATTTCCATTTCCACAATACATCAGTTCTATAACACAGTCCAAAGCTATCTTTTGTAAATATCTTGTCATTGTTTAAGTGACATAGAAGGTAAAGTGTCACACCTGGAGTTAGGAAAATCTGAGTTCAAATCCAACCTCAGATACTTACTAGCTATGTGACCCTGGGCAAGTCACTTAACTTATCTGCCTTATTTTTGTCATATGAAAAATGGAGATAATAATAGCACCTATCTCCTAGGGTTGTTGTGAGGATCAAATGAGATAATAATTATAAAGGGCATAGAACAGTGCTTGGTACATAGTGAGCATTACATAAATGTTAGATATTATTTATTATTATTATTATTTACATCTTGTCATATGCCCATTCAAGAACTTGTTCTTTGCTTATAAGATCCCAAAGAAACTTCAATCTTGTTATAATGAATTCCTATTACTTTGATTCTATCCATTCTAATGTCATCATTGAAGATTCCCCAAATAGATCTTTCTAATCTATTAAAAGGGGACAGTTAGATAGTACAGTGGATAGTGTCAGACTTAGAGTAAGGAAGACTCATCTTCTTGAGTTCAAATCTGGTCTCAGACATATACTAGCTATGTGACCCTGGGTAAGTCATTTAACCTTGTTTGTCTCAGTTTCTCGCCTGTAAAATGAGTTAGAGAAGGAAAAGGAAAATTACTCCATTATCTTTGTAAAGAAAATCTCAAATAGGCTCACAAAGAGTCAAATATGACTGAAATGACTGAACAACAACAATCCATTAAGAAAATTCTCCTTGATTTCCATGACAGATATGCATACACATATAAACCTTGTTTATTCTTCCTTCCTCTATTTCTTTGCAGCCTCACTCCTGGGAATGCTACCCAACAATCTCTTCACATTCAAAATTCATTATTTCCTTCCCTGTAGGCAGATACTCCCACCAAAACTATACCTTGAACTAGTAGGCGAGGGTAGGACTCTAGAAAAGCCTGTCTCACATAGGAATCTTGCAAGTGATTTATCTGCAAGCCAACTTTAGTGACTCTAGTCATTTAGGACCAATTTGGGCTCCCTTAATCAACTAGAATTTATTAAGGGCCTACCCAGACTCCAATAGCACATATAGATCAACAAGAGGATGCCATCTTTCATGGCATATAGGAGATACTGAAGGCAGAGTGGTGTGGTGGATAGAGTAATGAATTTGGGTCAAATCCTACTTCAGATACTTAATTGTTATGTGATATTGAATGTCTTGTGACCTCTCAAAGTCCCAGTATCTTCACCTATAAAATAGATCTAACAAGTTAATGTATGTAACACACTTTAGCAAAATTTAGGATGCAATAGAAATATATATGATCTCCTATCATTATTAAGTCACAAAGTACCTTGGGTCAGTGGCAGTTACCCTAGCTCAAGGACAGTAAACAGAAAAATTATAAAATTTGGTAGCACAAGACCTAATCACTAGATGTTTTAAAAGTGGGTTCCCCAAGGAACTGAATCTTGAAATGACTTGCTCTCCATCAGTGTAGTGAAAGCTACAACCTCTAGGGGTAACTGAGCATGTGGAGGTAGGCTAGTGTAGACAATCAATCCTTGGAAGAGTTCCTTAACTGAGTCTTAGAGGTCACGCCATGGGTGAACTCTGGAATTCCCCACTTTATCTTCTCACTCTTCAGTAGCCTTCAGTACTAACAGCTGCACCACAGAGAGTTTTGTTTTAATGCTCTTTGCAGGTGTTGAAGTGCCCAAGGGCCTAGCTGTGTCAGCATCAGCCCTGCCTGAAAAAAGTTGAAACATAAATCTAACCTTACCCCACATTGATCACTCCCTTGCTTTGGGCTCCCTTAGCCCTTCTGTAGCATTTGGGCTCCATCCTTTGCTTATGTTCTCTATTTGTATATGAATAAAACACTTTCCAACTAGATTCTAAGCTCCTTTAGGGCATCAACTGTGGATTGTCTTAATTTTTGTTTTGTATCTTCTACTGATTCTAGTATTGGCCCAGGAAACATTTGGTGATGTTTGCTAAATGATCACTTATCTCCTGTGAATGGTGAATAACAGGTTAATGCTCAACATTAGCATGCAGTACAATCTGTCCTTGCATGCAGGGTTATTTGCCTTAGGTGTAATGATCACTGACTGGTGTCCAACATTAGGCTATAAGGCTCCCTGTGAGGGTTCCCCTGTGATCCTAGTTCCTCTTCTCTTGTTCCAAGTAGAATTAGGGTTCACTGTTGGGCTAAGAACTTCCTCTGGTTTCCAGCTGCCTTTCACAAACAGCTTTAGGCCCAAGGCGCCTATACACACCCAGCAGGAAATTTAAAAGAAGTCAGAGGGTGAAACTTGCTCTAATCTAGGATCAGGTTTACATCAGTGTTTCTGCTTGTTAGTACTGTTGTCTCAGACTACCTGAATTGCTGGATCCTTGCCTGCTTTGTCATTAGAAACCTGCCTGATCCCACCCAGTCTTGCTTTAATTCTTGTATTCCTTACTCATTGACTGCTCTGAACTTTGATACTTGCCTGGTTCCCCAAGTTTTTTTTTTTTTCTGAAAACTAAATTCATATCTGCTGCTGCACGTTCCCCCAAAATGATAGTGTTTAATGTTTAACATTAATACACAACTCTTCAAGGTTCTACTTTGTAAAACAACAATAGCCAATCTGCATTGGTGGGAGGTGTTTCCACATTAAGAGATCCCTCCACCAATGGAAATATCTCCAATGAAAGGGAACTTTACTTCCTGAGGTAGCCCATTTTACTTTTGTATAGCTCTAATTGTTAGGAAGTTTTCTGTTAATCAAGCCTTTCCTTCCACTTTGACTTTCTACTCATTGTTCCCAGTTTTGCTCTCTGGGACCAAACAGAAAAGTGCTAAAGAAAACCAAGAAGTGGCTTTTGTTGTACTACAACCAAGCAGTTGTACTAGAACAAGTAAACACAGAAAAGGTGCCTGCTAATGGTGGCACAGTTTTGTGATCATTGAAGGACTGACTCTCAGGCACCAGAAAGAAGAAAAGATTCCAAAGTTGTGAGAAAAGATCTTAGATATTATTAGCCAAAGAAGGTGACCAAAAATGTCAAGAGAATCACGTATTTCTCATCTCTAAAACATTTTTATAAGAATAACCTATATAGGTATTGTAATGATTGTAGTATGATAAGGGAAAAGGAAGGCTTTCACAAGTGATATCCTACTGCAGAATACATCTTTCCATTCACACAACTGACTAAAAGATGGTGAGAATATACGACCAACTATACTTACTCTTTGTTAGTTAAAAACAGCAACAACAACATTGATTTGGTGGAACAGAAATACTGTCTCAAAGGCTCTCTGTTAACAAGTTGCTGCATATGTTAAAATCATATAAGATTCCTTGAAAGAGTTAGTAAGAAAATAACTTTGTCTGATCATCCTCTGTTTGTTAATATCAAGAGAGGCAAAACAGAAGGAGACACACATGTTCAATAAAGCTCTTTGCTACTGTCATGGAATTTGCCTAGTACAGAGTCCAAATATAAAGATGATTCATCATAGATGTCAAGATTTTCCAAATGCTCCTGTTTGCAGATGCTTTTCTACTTCGAGATTGTATCTATTTCCTGAATATTCAGAGCCTCCAAAATGAGATCCATAATCACAGGGAAGATTTTGACTTAACTATCCACAAAGGAAAAACCAAAGTGATAAAGAATGCTCATTAGTCGGATTATTATGTGTATTTGGATGGATAATTCAAAGATATCATCCACTAGAGAGTCATTGCAAATGCACTGTGAGCTAGGCCTAGAATGGAATGGGACGAGAGTAAGCTATTTTGCCTCTGGAAGATTGTAAAATTTCCAGTGATTTTAAAATTCTACCCAAAACTTAGGTCCATCTTTCTTAATGCCAATATTTTTCTGAGATGTTATGACTTAGAGTTATGGAATAATATAGTTTCTGGAGAATTTAAGTTGTGGCTCCCTAAAAGGACAAATGGACAAATGTATAGTTAGGTGGGGATGGGGTCAGTACACCACAAGCAAATCACTGCGCAGAAAAAGAAGCATGAAGGATGGTCTAGATTAGATGCATAGTGATAAAGAGGCCTGCAGAAAGGTCAATCTCTCCATTGTTATACACACAATGTTAAGGAGTCCACAGGAAGGTTTCCAGCCCAATGAGTGGAACCCCCATGTTGGATTTCTGAAAGGACATAGACAAGTTCTATACAGGATAGGCAGGTGTTAGTGGATTATGATGTGTATTGCTGAGACAAATTCTCACATCAGTAAGATCACTGATCTATCTAAGAAGGAGCTTTGAAATGAAGTATTTTTGGCCATAGACTTTATCATTAGTTCCTTTCTTAGATTTTGTCTTTTGTGAATTTCTGACCATATTTATTCTTATCTGTCTTACATTGTAGCTCTTCTCTATGCTAGCTATCTTGGAAAATACACCTAAACAATTTTCTCCCTTTCCCTTCCCCCACTTCCTTTTTTGATTTAAAGCACTTTTGATAGATTTGTGAGACTCAAAGCAAGTACATTTTTATCTGCCTTGTTAGGTGTACTTTGTCTCTTCCTAGTAGTGGATTAATTCTGCATTTTGAGCCATAGTCCAGAAATCCAAATCCATTTTTTCCCACATACCATTTTCTTAATCAACCGTTCATTTCCCAAACCTGCCTGTCTCTTCTGAAATCACTCCCTTTGATTAGCAGCAGTGATATAAAATAACACCTGTGCACCTAAAGTCTTTATATTCTTTGCTGAAGTCTCTGTAACCTTTAGCAATATTTCTGTATTTCTTTTGGTGATACTATTTGTGTTCATTTGAAGCAGACAAGTAGGAAGTATTCATTAAGTTTGACAGGTGTTGGGAAATTCTGTCACATCCTGGATACTTGCCCTGGGAAATCAGAGGAATCCCTCAGCATGGAGTCACAAGTCATTATTCTTTTCTTCTTCCTCTCACCTTTACTCTGTGATCTCTTATCTGAGACTATATGTGAATTCACATCATCATTCCTTGGGATACAAGAAATTGCCTGCTTCTTAGAGGGTTCAGCTCCTTCCTTTGCTTCCATTTCTTAGTTCCAAGTTTTCAGTGGTCTTTCCTCCCTTTCTCCTCTAGTGGAAAATTTTCCTCCTTCCAACCTTCTGACACTGATATGAAATACCCTTTATCCAGAAGAATGCTGGTAAATGTTGAACAACTGACTGTCTGGAAAAAAAAAAAACACATACCCACACACTTTGAAATGTAGCCTGCATTATTAGCATTTTATCCATCTCTTTCTTAAATCTCAACAGTAAACAAAACAAGCCCTGATTTGTAGCATTTCCTGATTTTTATGGTTTAAATGTTAACACTGAAATTTTAACATTTGACTCTCGTGAGCTAGTAAGGTCTGGTTCTAGCATATAATTATTTATTTTTTCTTTGTTTATTTTCGTGTGAAAATCTTAACCCTTCTTTGGCATCTTTTCCTTTTTGAAGGAAAATTTTTATTCTCACTAATAACTTGGAAGGTAGAGATGAATTCCTCTAGCTCCTGTACTTTCTCTCCTAGGAAGAAGACTATACTTCATTTTGAGCATAAAAAAGAATCACATGACCATGGATATAAACATCATGCATACTATATAGGATATGTAGGATACTGCAAAATTTTCCCTACTCTTCTATACCTGATGGAAGTAATATCTTCAATCCAATGTAGTCCACAATTGTAACTTATCTCAGTTTGATAAGATCATAAATCTAGAGTTGGAAATGACCTGAGGTCATCTAGTCCAGTCCCCTTCATTGTAGAGATGAGGAAATTGAGAGTTAGGGAAGTTGTGACTTGCCTAATATCACACACAAGTAGTGAGCATCAAACACAGGGTTTCTGTCATAGCAGTTCACCAGATACAAAGTCAAAAATCAAATAATTTGTGTTCACAAGGATCTTACATTCTAGGTATTCAAGGAGAGCTAGCACCTTTGGTGTGAGGACTTGCCAAGCTTGCTGTAGGACTTTGGTGTTCACCTGCCAAGTTGTAGCATGTGCAGTGGCCATACCCTGGTAAAACTTTCTTGGCAGACTGACTAAACCAGGTTGAAAGTGACTGATGGGCTTCAAGAAAGTTGGTGAGTTAGGAAGATGTCTACCCAAAGCATGTGAAGCCTTCCTCCAGTGGAAGGGGCTGATGACAACAATTTGTTCCAATGGACAAAAAGGTGACTGAAGTGGGTGCTGTGGAGTGCTTAGAGCTTGGTCATGCATCAAAGATGCCAAGGTCATCCACTGCATCACCAGCCATTGCTGTTTATCTCGACTTTTGTCTCTCTATTGGACTTCTGGAAGAGAGAGCAAGTTTTTGCAACTCTACCTCACTTAAATCCAATTCATGGGCAGGTTAAGACGTCACCCTGTGGCGTCATCGGTTCTCTTTGAAAATTAAGGATAAACAACAATGTTATTTGTATATATTATACAAAACAAATATAATGACATTATATTTGTGAAGAGAGCCCTTACATAGGTAAGGATTTGCTGAATGTATGAATGTGAAATAAATATAAAATAAAATAATAGTGAAGTAGGGTAAAACAGAGGATTGTGTAGAAAATGATGCTAGAGCTACATCTTGTAGAAAGTCAGGGATTCTCTGAAGGCATGGAGAGAGTGAATACCTTTCATGAGAGAGAAGGGTGGCCACTATAAGGGCATGTGCTGGAGAACCATGGATAGGGAATGGCAAGAAGGTCAGTTTGAATGAATCACAGGATTATGGAAGAGGAATAATATTTAAAATGAGATGAGAAAGATAGGTTGAGGTCACATTAAACAGAGGATATTATACAGCATTTTATTCTTGAGGCAATAGGGAAGTACTGAAATTTATTGACTAGTGTAATATTATCATCAGATCTGTGCTTCAGGAAAATCACTTTGGTAGCCATATGGAGGATGGGATAGGATCCCTGAGGTGGGAAGACCAATTAGGAAGGTAATGCTTGTAAGTATTTAGGCAAGAGGTGATAAGGACCTGGAGACTGAATTAAGATGGTAGTGATTATACATTATTTACTCTACTCCAACCCAAATGGCCAATTCTCATATTTGACATTACACGTTTGGCCTCTGGTCCTTTATACAAGGTGTTCTCAAGCCTTGAAATGATCTCCCTTCTTGACTTTTCCTCTCACAACCAGTGACTTCCTTCAAGGTTCAGATCAAGTATCTCCTTCTTAAAGAGCTCTCTTGATTCCACCAGTTCTTAACCCGTCTCCAAATCACTACTTCTTTATGTTAGGCAGCTAGTTGATACAGTGGGAAGAGCACTGGACCTGGAGTCAGGAGGATCTGTGTTCAAATCCTGCCTCAGACATTTATTAGATAAGTGACTCTGAACAAATCACTTAATCTTTCTATGCCTTAGTTTCTAGCATATAGTAAGCACTTCATAAATGCTTGTTGACTGGCTGACCACCTGACAGTTGTGACTGTGAACACGCTTTGAAAATTGAGTGAAGCTGGACATATAGGAGGCAAGATGTGATGAATCAATCAAAGAATAAGCATTTCTTAATCACCTACAAGACGCAGTGTCCTGACACCAGGGATGGGATAAATTGGACCTATGATTGTTGTTACTATATGGAATTCACAGTGAGGAAAATATAAATCCCTCTTCTCTCTTACAATGGGTAGAAATCCCTGTACCAATATAGATGGACAGGTACTTGCTTATAGTCTTTAAGAGTTTCCTGGGACATTGAGAGAAGTGACTTGCTCAGGGTCATTCAGACAGCACATATCAAAAGTAGAACTTAAAGACAGGTCTTTTTGACTTTAAGACCAGGTATTTATCTATTACACTATGTTGTCTCTCCATCACTAGAGATACAAATACAAAAGTGAAATAGTCTCTGCCCTCTCAAAGCTATAAACTAATGGGAAAATACAGCATGTGTAGGGGAGTAGTGTCTAGGGAAGGGAGTTTAGGACTAGGCAGTCATAGGGATTGTGAATGGAGCTACAGACCATTGCCATAGTTTTCTATTTGATTTGATTTTTATCATTTGAGGGGAACAAGAGGTAGAAATAAATATGAGTATAGAAAGAGATGCTACATGTATAGAGCAGCAGAGCAAATAGTAAAAGGTCCTTTTAATAGGCCCCTTGCTATCTATCATCTGGGAGCTGATATAGCTGATTGGATTATGTATGTACACAAAAATATCTATAAAGATTGAGGCAGGTGTGGAGAACCTATGGCCTTGAGGCCACCTATGGTTCTCTAGGTCCTTAAGTGAAGCCCTTTGATTGAATCCAAACTTCACAGAACAAATCTCCTTAATACAAGGATTTGTTTTGTGAAGTTTGGATTCAGTCAAAAGGCTGCCCCAAGGATGTAGAAGGTCACATGTGGCCTTGAGGCCAGTGGTTCTCCATCCTTTGGATTAAGGCATTCTTTTATCACAAAGTACACACAGGTTTGATCTATGGCTGGTAGAGGTGATCTTTATGCCTCTGTTTCACAGACAGTATAGAACCTCTAATTCTAAAAGTCTATCTCATTTACATCTGATTCTTTTTAAAATTATTTTTATATTTTTTCTTTTGGAGGGCAATTGGGGTTAAGTGACTTGCCCAAAGTCACATGGCTAGTAAGTGTGTCAAGTGTCTGAGGCCAGATTTGAACTCAGGTCCTCCTGACTCCAGGGCCAGCATTCCATTCACTGTGCCACCTAGCCACCCCTTTACATCTGATTCTTGCATGTTGATTTATCTATTCTACAAGACAGGTTGGTCTGAAGAGCTCAGAATGGTATGGCAGAGACTAAATGTCTGTAAAGAACATTGTGCTAGGGGCGGCCAGGTGGCACAGTGAGTAAAAGTGCCGGCCCTGGAGTCGGGAGACCTGGCATTGGTTCTGGTCTCAGATACTTAACAGCCACACAAAATAACTGGCTGTGTAACCTTGAGCAAGTTAGTTAACCCCAGTTGCTTTAAAAAAAAGGAACATTGTGCTTAATTTAAAAAGTAGATAAAATACAATTCAATAAAAACGTGGCAACAGGACCTCAGATAATATAGATTATAACCAAGCAAATCTCCAGACTTTTCTCTAGAAGTTCTCAGAGCCTGGCCTTGACACAAAATTGCAATTAGGAAAGCAAGGTTGAAATAGTAAGCAAAAAAACAAAAAACAAAACCACACTAACGATAGAGAAAGAGGAATCCATGGGTTTTGCCCAATCAAAGCCTTAAACAAAAATACAAGTTGGACACAAGGTTAACTCTGATTCCTGGAATAAATAAAGCAAGAGTTCAAGAATTATATTTCAAATGAAATGGGAGTTTGAAGGAAAAGATTTGGAAGAAGAATTAACATGTTAGTCCAAGAAATGTAAGACTTTTCCCAAGTAATAGACACCCTGAAAATTAGAATGGAACAAGGAGAAATCAATAATTCCATGAGATAGTAAGAAATATGAAAATATTAAAAGACTAAAAAATGAGGGATCTCATATCAAAAATAACTGGTCTGGAAGACAAAGTAAGGAAATAAAAATCTAAGTACCACTTGAATACCTTAAAACTGTTAACAAAACACAGCCTGGATAGCATATTTCAAGGAATCATGAATTGGGGCAACTAGGTGGTGCAGTGAATAGAACACCAGTCCTGGAGTTAGGAGGACCTGAGTTCAAATGTGGCCTCAGAGACTTAACAGTTACTAGCCTTGTGACCTTGGGCAAGTAAGTTAACCCCAATTGCCCTGCCTTCCCCCCTCAGAAAAGAAAGAAATCATAAATTAATATTCCTTAAACAAATTAGAATCATAGGATAAAAATGAAAATAAAATAATAATAAAAAACCTGCCAGTCACTTCCTGTAAGAAGATGAATTTGAAAATTCTGAGGAACATTGTAGCCCAAATCCAGAGGTTGTACATAAAAGAAAAAGTACTGTAAGCATCCAGAAAGAAATAGTTCTAGTACAGAGACCATAGTCAGGATCATATAAAACCTGGAAGCTAACAACATAAATGACAAATAAGTTTGTAATACCATATTCCAAAAGGAAAGCTTTTGTAAAGCTTTATGACCAAGAGTAATTTACCTGGCTAAACAGAGTACAGTCTCAAAGGGGAAAATTTATAAAATGAATAAAGGACATTCAAGGATTCCTGATGAAAAGACTGAAACTAAGTAACAAAATTGAAATATAAATACAAGAGACAAAAGAATATTTTAAAAGTGAATAATTTTTAACAAATGTAAGGATGAAGTGTTTACATTGAAGTAGGGGGAGAAGAAAGAAGTTTCCTCTCAGATCCCTAATGTCATCAAGGATCTAAGAGGGAATTAAATAAGAGAGAATACCTTTCTTATGTTTTAATAAGAAGAAATAAAAAGGAAGGGAGAAAGGAGTATAACAAGGAAAAAGGAGGAGGAAGGGGATGGAATTTACTATCTCCTGTAACTGGAGCATGGTAGATAAAGATTATACAAACATGGAGGAAGAGTGGAGAAGAGGATGTCACTTGAATCTCATTGTCATATGAATCAGTTCAAGAGGAACTCATGACACATAAACAGAAATAATTTGATGTAGAAATCCAGCTTAACAGGGAGATAAAAAGGAATTGGGAGGAATATGGAATAAAGGGCAAAATATAATAAAGGAAAAGCATAAAAAGTATAATAGCCCTAGGTAAAACAAACACCAGCCTCAGAGCATGGATCATGAAGAAAGCCTTAAAAGGAAAGAAAAACTAAAATCTCATAATTGGGAGTCGGAAAAACAAGGAAGATCAAGGAAACAGACTCATATTGCACAAGTCTAGAGTACTAGTGCTAAGGAAACTTAGTCTCTCTCATTACCTTTTTCTTTGTAAAGAGGTGGGGCAGGGAGCAAAGGAAAAATTATAAGAGGATAGAATGAAAAGAAATATACAATTAACAATTATAAACATGGGGGCGGCCAGGTAGCACAGCGAGTAAGAGCACTGGCTCCAGTGTCAGAACGACCTGGAGATCGAATCCCGGGCTCAGATACTCAGCACCACACCCAGAAACAACTGGCCGTGTAACCTTGAGCAAGTTACTTAACCCCAATTGTTTAAAAAAAAAATTATAAACATGAATGTAAACTTACCAATAAAATGAAAGAGTATAGAAGACTGGACTAGAAAGCAGAATTAAATAGAATGTTGTTGAAAAGAACCGTGCTTGAAGCATGAGGTTCACACAGAAATAAACTAAGGAGAGGGACAAAATCTATTCTGTTTCTGGGGGTAGCCATCGTGATCTCAGTCAAAATAAGAGCAAAAATATATAATTAAAAGAGAAAAATAAGATAATTACATAATGATTAAAGGCATCATAGGCAATGAAATAATACCAATATTTTACATACATTCCTTTAATATGAATAGCATTTAACTTCTTAATCTTAAATTCTAAAATCTTAATGTTTCATAGAAAGTAAATTCTTTTTTTTTCCTTTTTGGAGGGCAATTAGGGTTAAGTGACTTGCCCAAGGTCACATGGCTAGTTGTTTGTTTGTTTTCTTTTGGTGTGTTAAGTGTCTGAGGCCGGATTTGAACTCAGGTACTCCTGACTCCAGGGCCAGTGCTCTATTTACTGCACCACCTAGTCACCCCAAAAGTAAATTCTTAAAAGGAAAGTTAAATGAATTAAATGGAGAAATAATAAGACTCTCATAGTTGGGATTTCTTCTTTTTTTTTTTTTTTTTTAAGCAATCGGGGTTAAGTAACTTGCTCAAGGTTACATGGCCAGTTATTTCTGGGTGTGGTGCTAAGTGTCTGAGTCCGGATTCGATCCCCAGGTCATCCCGACACTGGAGCCAGTGCTCTTACTTGCTGTGCTATCTGGCTGCCCCTATAGTTGGGATTTCAATGTACTCCTTTCAGACTTATATAATTCTAACCAAAAAAGGAAGCTGTCTAGTAGATATTTATAGCAATTGTGAATAGGAAAAGAGTTCATGGCCTGTCTAGGGGTAGAAAGATTCCCAAAAGCTACAATGAATAATTTTGATTACATAAAATTTAAAAGTTTTTAACAAAAATCAATGAAATTAAAATTAGAATGGAAAGTCTCAAAGTTCTCCTCAAAAAGTCCTCACTTTGTCTGACCATCCCCAGAGGCATCATGCCATATTCCTCCTCTATAATTGATGTTTCCACCTTGTTTCCTCCCATTTTCTCCTTGACTCTTAAAATCTGGCTCCCAAACTCACCATTCAAATGAAACTACCTACTCTAAACTTACAATATTTTCTTAACCATCAAGTCAAAGGGCATTTGTCTCAATGCTCATTCTCCTTGAGCTCTCTATAGCCTTTGATACTGGAAATCTCCCTTTTCTCCTTGATACTCTCTTCTTTTTAGATTTTTGTGACACTACTTTATTCTTTCTTTACTTGTATCTCTCAGAATGCATCCCAGTCTCCTTTGCCAAATCTTTATCCAGGTCACTTCTATTAATGGGCATCCCTCAAGGCATTTCTTCTCATTCTAGACAATCTCTCTTGGATTCAATTATCATTTCTATGATGATGATTCTCATCTCTACTTATCCTCTTTCTTAACTCTGAGACTCAAATCTCCACTTGCATATTGTACAGCTCAAACTGGATGTCATACAGACATTTTAAACTAAAAAAGTCCAGATCTGAACTCATTCTACACCCCACCTGAAGCTTTATTTCTCTTCCTAAATTTCTATTATTGTTGAGTGCACCCCACATACTCCCCATCATCCAGACTTCTAATTGAGTTGTAACCTGTAAACTAATTCCTTTGTTTCTTTCTGTCTCTATCTCTGTCTCACTCTCTCTCTCTGTCTCTGTCTCTCTCTTCCCATATGCAATTATTTGCCAAGTACTGTCATTTCTACCTATGCAACCTTTTTTGTATATGCCTTATTCTCTCCTATGGCACCACCACTACCACGATGCAGTGAGTCATTACCTTAACTATTGCAATAGCCTGCTGGTTAGTCCCCATGCCTCAAATTACTCCCCACTCCAGCTTATCATCCACTCAGTTGTCAAAGTGAGGTTCCTAAAATATAGGTCTGACCATGTCATGCACCTATTTAGAAAATTCTAGTGGTTCCTTATTACCTCCAGGATAAGCTATAACATTTTCTGTTTGGCTTTTAAAATCATTCATAAGGGGCAGCTAGGTGTCTCAGTGAATAGAGAACAGGCCCTGGAGTTAGGAGAACCTGAGTTCAAATGTGAAATCCCATTTAAAGTCATTGAAGACATTATAAAATATTTGGGAATCTACCTGCCAAAACAAAGCCAGGACCTATATGAACACAACTACAAAATGCTTTTCACACAAATAAAGTCAGACCTAACTAAAGTGGAAAAACATCAATTGCTCATGGCTGGGTCGAGCTAATATAATAAAAATGACAATTTTACCTAAATTAAATTACATATTTAGTGCCATACCAATCAATTTACCAAAAATTGCTTTATAGACCTAGAAAAAATAGTAACAAAATTAATTTGGAAGTACAAAAGGTCCAGAATATCAAGGGTATTAATGAAAAAAAATGCTAGGGATGGTGGCCTAGCAATACCAGATTTTAATTTGTATTATAAAGCAATAGCCATCAAAACTACTTGGTACTGGCTGAGGAATAGAGCAGTGGATCAATGGAATAGATTGGGCACACAGGACTCAGAAGTCAATGACTATAATATGACTTTTTGATAAACCCAAAGACCCAAGTTTTTGGGATAAGAACTCACTATTTGACAAAAACTGCTTGGGAAAACTGGAATGTAGTATGGCAGAAACTGGGCATAGACCATTATCTAACACTGTATACCAAAATTAAGTCTAAATGGGTGCATGATCTAGGTATAAAGGATGATACTGTAAGCAATCTGGGAAAGCAAGGAATAGTTTACCTGTCAGATTTATGGAGAGGGGAAGATTTCATGACCAAAAAAGAATTAGAGAGCATTATAACATGCAAAATGGATAACTTTGATTACATTAAACTGAAAAGCTTCTGTACAAAGAAAGCCAATGTAACCAAGATTAAGACAGAAGTGGGAAATTGGGAAATAATTTTTACAATCAATGTCTCTGATAAAGGCCTCATTTCTAAAATCTACAGATAATTCAGTCAAATCTATAAGAATATGTCATTCCCCAATTGACAAATGGTCAAAGGATATGAACAGACAGCTCTCAGAGGAAGAAATTAAAGATATCTATAAGCATATGAAAAAAATTTCTAAATCACTATTGATTAGAGAAGTGCAAATCAAAACAACTCTGAGGTATGACATCTCACCAGTCAGATTGGCTAAGATGACAAAACAGGAAAATGATAAATGCTGGAGAGGGTGTGGAAAAATTGGAACATCAATACATTGCTGGTGGAGTTGTGAACTGATCCAACCATTCTGGAGAGCAATCTGGAACTATGCCCAAAGGGCTATAAGTAATTTCATATCCTTTGACCCAGCAATACCACTTCTAGGGTTGTATCCCAAAGAGATCACAGAAGAGGGAGGAAGACCCATATGTACAAAAATATTTATAGCAGCTCTTTTTGTGGTGGCAAAGAATTGGAAATTAAGGGGATGTCCATCAATTGGGGAATGGCTACACAATTTATGGTACATGAATGTAATGGAATACTATTGCACCATAAGAAACAAAGAGCAGATGGACTTCATATCTACCTGGAGAGTCTTATATGAACTGATGCTGAGTGAGAATAGCAGAACTAGGAAAATTTGTACACCATTACAGATACAACATATGTGTGATGACCAACTTTGATAGACTGGACTCTTCTCAGCAATGCAGGGCTATAAGTAAATTCCAAAAGACTTGTGATGGAGAGAGATATCTACATTCAGAGAAAGAACTAGAAAGAACTGAGTTTGAATGCAGATTGAAGCAAATTACCTGCTCTCTTTCTCTTTCTTGTTTGGTTTGGTTTCCTTTTTCCCATTGTTTATTCCACCTGTTACAATCCTTCTTTTCAATTTGACCAATGTCTAATGTGAAAGTATCTGCAGATCCTATACTTGATTGTATGCCGCCATGTTGGGGGTGTGGGCGAAGGGAAGAGAGGGGGAGAAAATTTGAAACTCAAAGAATCAGGGAACTAAATCTTGTAAACTCAAAGTAAAACAACAAATTAATAAAGAAAAAAAAAGACAGATCTAAAAAAAACAGCATTAAATAGATGAAACAGAGGAGGAACTATATGTGTCTGTCTGTTTCCATGTTCGCGTGGACATGCACACAGGAGTCATCATTGCGGTACACTGAAAATTTGGCTCTGGAGTTAGAGGACACAAGCTAAAATCTGACCTAAGAAGTTTATTATCTTCGTTTTACTTTTAGGCCTCATTTTTTCTTCATCTGAAAAATTAGGGGATTGGTCTAGCTGCCCTCTGAAGATCCATTTAGCTCTAAATCAATTATCTTGTGATTATATAGATTGTATTTGTTTCAAGAGGGCAAAACCTTAGAATAAACTGAGACTTGTGAAAAATGGTGAGGACCACAAAAGAGAGACCAATTTTTTTAAAGGCAGATTGAGGGAAAAAGGGTGAAAGGATAAGACTTTCCTTTAAACTGACAATAGATGTATAAGTATATATATGTAAGTATAGCTACTTATTTCTTACTGTGTTTCCGTTTTCTCTGACAAGGAGCATCACCTGTGGCCTGCAAAAAACAGAACTAAAATGATTAATAGGGACTTGTTACAGGTTTACTAAATGTTAAATTGGGAAAATCCTAGAGATGTCACTTAACTAGATTTTAGTAAAGCATTTTAGGAATTATCTTAGGCTTTTCTTGTGGAAAGAAAATACTACAGTTAGATGGATTCAGACCTGGGTGAATACTTAGACTCAAGGTGTAATAATTAATGGTTCAATGTCTACTAATAAGGGAGTTTTCCAATGGAGTGCCCCAGGGATCTGTGCTTAGCCGTATGCTGCTTATCATTTTAATTGATGATGTAGATAAAAAGGTATAGGTGACATCCTTTTCAAATTTTCAGATGACTCAAAGCTTAAAGGGATAGATGAGATGCTAGATGATGTCAGGATCCTAAAAAATTCTTGACAGGCTAGAAAACTGAGCTAAATTGCTTAGGGAACTTTTTTTTCTAGAGATGAATGTAAAGTCCTATAGTTGAGTTAAAAAATCAACTTCACAAATACAACATTAGGGGATATAGTTAGAGTATGGTTTGAAAGAGTACTGGGGCTTTTATTGGACTGTAAATTCAATGTGAATTCTCAGTGTGGTATTACAGTTTAAAAGGCTAATGTAATCTTTGACTTCATTAAGAGAGACATAGCTCCCATGAATGAGGAGTTGATAGTTTCACTGCTCAGATGTGATCTGGGTACCACACTGTAGGAATGAAATCAATAAACTCAAGAGAATTCAGAGGAGTACAAGTAGAATGATGAAGGTTGGTTGGAGGAACTAAGGATATTTAATATAATGAGGGACATGCTATCTGTCTTCTGTCACATGAAATATGGTTATCCTTTCCACATCATGTGGGTTAGGTGTGGTGCGATTTGGAAAATCCACATAAAAATTTTTAACTTCCCTTCATATAAGAGAAGTCTGAATTTTTTTATTTTTCTTTTATGGGGCATTTATGGTACCTTATTGTAAAATTTGGATTAAATATTTGGTCATAGACTATATGTAGGTCATTGTTAAGTAAAAATACTGTATAAAAACATAAAACTTTAACTTTTGCTTATTTTAACATTAAAAAGAAATTGTATATATTTATGGTATTAGAGGATAAAATGCTATTACATAATACTATACATATCTTTTATGCATTTCTGAGATTCTAATTTTTTTCTGTGTCATCTGTTGACCTTCCATGTGTCATCTGCAGCTTCTACAAAATACCCCCCAAATTCCCATTCAACTTCTTAACTCAACTCACAATATATTGAAACCACAACGGGGAAAGTCATGATGCAGAAGGGATAACAGTAAAGACTGTCATATGGAAGAGAGATTAGACTTGTTCTGTTTGCCCTTAAAGGACAGAATTAGAAGTAATGGGTTGAAGTTATAAAGATGCAAATTTAGGTTTGATGTCAGGGATAATACCCTAACAATTAGGGATATGGAAAGATAGAATTCACTTCCTTGCAAGACATTGGGTTCCCCTCACTGCATGCCATCAAGGACAAGCCAGATGAGCCCTTGCCAAGCATATTGTAGTGGACAGTCTTTCTGAGTACGGGTTGGACTAGATGGTCTCTGAATTTCCTTCAATTTGAGAATTATATGATTCTGGAATCCCAAATAGTGGCCTTATCCATTTATTGATCCTCCTCATGCCCCAATATTTCATGTTTAGTTTAAGAGTTATAAAGCACATCCTCCTAACAATCCTATTCTCATCGCTATTTTACAGATTAGGGTCAGGGACTTCTCTATAGTCCAGCAACTACTAAGTGTCAGAGTCAGACTTTGAACCTATGTTTCCAGACTTCAAGTTTACCACTCATTCTCAACACTATGCTGCTTTCAAAAAAAGATCTTTTTTTTCTTGGTGAAATTCTAAGATTGTGGATTTATAGGGGTCTCAGAGGCCATCAAGTCTAATCTGTACTGGCCAAGAACCTCCTCCATAACAGGCCCAATGAGTGGTCATCAAACCTTTGCTTAAACATGTCCAGAGAGTATGAGCCCACTACCTTCTGAGGCAGCCCATCCCACCTTTAGGCAGCTCTAAAAGCTAGGAGGTCTCTCCTTACATCAAACCTAAATCTGTCCCTCTGAAAATTATACGTGTTGTCTCATTCTTTCCCTTTATGGTCAAGCAGGATGAGTCTATTCCAGAACACACTTTTTTTTTCCAAAATGGATTTACATCTTTAAAAAATATATTTATTTGCTTTTAGTTTACAACATTCAGTTCCACAATCCCTTGAGTTCCAAATTTTCTGCCCCTCCCTCTCCTCCCCACTTCCTCCCATGGTGGCATGCAATCCAATATAGGTTCTACAAATACCTTCACATTAAATATTAGTAAAGTTGTAAAGAAGGATTATAACCAACAGAGTGAACAATGAGAAAGAAGAGACAAAACAGAACAAAACACAAAAGAGAGAGAGTAAGTACTTTGCTTCAATCTGCATTGACATTCTGTCATTCTTTCTCTGGATGTGGATATTCCTTTCTATCATGAGTCTTTTGTAGTTCAGACCACACTTTTCAACTATTGAAAACAGTTATCATGAGCCCCCAAAGTCTTCTCTACCCTGTGAAATAACTCCAGTCTTTCAAATGATTCTCATTGCCTTGGGATCATACATCAAAAGTTAGTAGAGATCTTAGATATCATACTCTAGACCAACTTGCTCATTGTACAGACAAGGAAACAGTGAGTTAGGGATGTTAAGCAACTTACATAGAGTCATATAGCTTATAAGTGGAAGAATCAAGTTTTAAACTAAGACTTCAAGTTTTGTCATTTACAAGTTCATTGACTATCTTGCTGCTACTCTTTTGGATTCTCTCTCTAACCTGTTGATGTCCCACTTAAATTTGACATTCAGCACTGAACACAATATTCCAAATGTGGTCTGACCAGAGCACAGTGTCACTATCACTTCCTAGGCTTGGGCATGTAATGCAGAAGTCCCCAGATATTTTTTCAACAAACTACTGTCTAATCATGCTTCTCTCTTCTTTTGCTCAAGTAGTCAGTTTTGTAAATCTGAATCTAAGATTCATTTTAGTAGATTGGGGCCAAATTTCTAGCCTGTCACATTCTTTTAAGATCTTTCCTTTGTTATCTAATAGATTAGCTACTCCTCCTAAGTTAACATCATCTGCAAATTGGATGACTATAAAAGGGGAGCTACTACATAGAAGACCTTCTTCCAAACTGACATCAAATCATTTCAGAAAAGTCAATTATTCAAGCCTCAATGACTGAGATGTATTCCCATAGGTATTCTTAGGGACATTTGTCCCTCCTGTTTGCAAAAGGGTATGGCCACATTTATGTGTTGTGTTGGTATTAAGGGGCAAAGACAATCCAAAACTTCTAGGCTGAATGGAATTTTTGAAAATTATTTGAAAATGAGAGATCATTCTTCATTTGTCTTTTAGGTAGCAGATAACTTCCAAACAAAGAATTGTTTTGAAGAACAAAAGGTTTAAGGACTGTTCTTTGGGGGTATGCTCACAATCAGAGGCAGCAGGAGGAAGAGGATCTGGTGAATGAGACAAAGGAGGAGTCAGAGAGTTAGCAGGAAAATTGGTTAAAGGACAACATAGATTTGAAGGGAATTACAGGTAACAGGGCAGTTTTAAAATTAAATGTTATATTTATCTTCTGGTTTTTAAGGGAAATCTGTACTAGAGATTTGTGATTTAATGTACAATCCTCTTTTTATGTTATTTTCTTATGGAAAAGTTCAAGTTAGTGTTTGTAAAGTATAGAATAACAAAAGACAAAAATTATTTTTTCAAAATACCTTGGATGTAAAGAAAGAACTACAAGATGGCAGGTTAGGTTGACAGTTTTATATGCTGCAAGTAAGTCCTAGAGAATGAAAACTAAGGTAGAATCTTTGGCTTTAAATGTAAGGTGATCTGTGCAAAAGCATCCAGACCTTTGAGAAAGAAGTTTCAGAAGAATTACAGAAACTTAATTGTTAGTGGTTGGTAGAGATGAATTATGACAAAATGGAGACAATGAGTAAATACTCTTTATGTGAGTTGTTTGGCTGACAACCAAAGGAAAGAAATAGGTCAGTAGTGAAAAGGTGAAACAGATACACTTTTTCTTTAGGATAGGGACCCTGTGTGAGGGCAAAGAAGAAAAGATTAGTGGGGAGGGACTGATTAGACATGGGTACAGAGAGAAGTAGGATAAGTGTAGTGGCATGGTTCCTAAGGAGTTAGGAAGAGATGAGATTTGGAAGACAGAGCCAAGTGGCGGCTTTAGAAAGGAGAAGTAACACCATTACATCTGAGAAGATGCAGGGAGACAGCGAGATGAAAATAAATATTGATGAAGAAGCATATAACATACCTTCTACTTCTTCAATTTAGGTGGCATTGCATGGAAAGATCACTGGCCTTAGAATCAGACAACCTGTATTTTAGCTTTAGATCCATCTCTGTCTAGCCAAATGAGAAATTCACCTAGTCTCCCTCACCAAGTCTCTGTTCACTCACTTCTAAAATGAGGCCGATTATACTTTCACTACCTTCCTCTCATAATTGTCTTGAGACAACTACTTTGCAAACTATAAAACACTATAGAAAAGTGAGGGAAGCATTAAGATCATTCAGTGGATGAGGTGTGTAGAATTGGGAGCAGGAGGAGAAAGTCTGAAATACATTTTCATATGTAAAG
>NW_027187460.1:56272417-56290937 GCF_028583685.1 Petaurus breviceps papuanus | reverse complement strand
ACTTACCTTCATATAACAGTCTCAGATTTGCAAATGTATTTGCTCTCAACATATTTATGAGAAGTGCAAGAATTTTTACACCCAATTTATAGATGAAGAAAATGAAGTTCTTTGGTGTTAACCATTTTGTCTATGATCACATCAAAGGTGTGTCATACAGATGTGAACTCAGGTCTCTTGAATCCTCATCCCTTAATAATCAATGCATATTGCTTCCATGACTACATTTTAAGGCGCCATATAAGAGCAGGCATCCTGTTTGGAAGCGATGGTCCAAAGAAACCTTCGTTTGATTAAAAAATCTATCCTGAAATGAAAAGAAAAAAAAGAACACCCAAAGTCAACAAGCTGATATTCAGCGCACAGTCACTAGATGGGGATCTTGAGTCAGTCATCGCTCCGCGCTCCTTCTTTATCTCCTGTTTTCTTTATTTAAATCTGTTTTATCCCTGTCTGAGCACACAGTCGATATAAGTTTACAATTTGAGCCTTTCGTATTTTTCTTTTACTGAACTTTTTTTTTTTCGAGCAGTGATTTACCGTGAATCAGATTTCGTCTTAAATGTAGATGCTTAATTAATTTCTCCTCTGGGGTCACAGCGAGTGGAAGCAGCTCGGGAAAGTGGCCCCAGTGTGCACTCGGCCAGCTATTAATCTGGTGTTTATTTCTGGCAGAATGCTACCACTGTTTATTCGCATTGCCCCCACAGGGTGTGGTTGGCTGTGGAGATTGTCTTTGTGCCACGTAGCTGATTAGGAGGATAGAGCCCTAGTAGACAACCTTTGCAGCAGCTTGTTATTGCCATAAATGAACCGGTTTTTAGGTCTTCCTATTTGCTAAAGACCCAGAAGCAAAATCTCCTTTTCCTCCTCCAATATGAATTAAATTTCCGGGGGACTTTTTTTTTTTTTTTTAAGATCACTCTTTGATCCTAAAAATTAAGAATGAAGTGAAAACCTATGGCTTTGTATAATTGGATAAGGCAGTGAAGAAAAACCATAAATAAAATTTCTCATTCCACTGAAGACAATGATTCAAGTCACTTTTGTAAGTTTCTCTGCAAATTGAGGAGTTGGTCAGTCCCGCCTGTGATGCGCTGACCTCCTGCCTTGGGACAATGTGGCCATTTAGCGTTGGCTGCTATCTGAAATGAGTTTGAGTGTCTTCGCTCATTTCATAAGAAACACACATAAAGCCCACATAATAAAACATGTAATTTGGGATTATTGCCAGTCTCTGTTCAGAAGATGCCTAGTGCTGAATTTGTAAAAGAACTGAATTCCTGCTCTTTGCAGATAGAGAAAGACTTCTCTGCTTCCATTTGGGGTGAAATCATTCTGGCTCTAGGAAGAAGGAAAGGAAAGGAAAAGAAGAAAGAAAAAAAGAAAAAAATGTAAACCAAGCAAAATCTTTAACATAAAGAAGGTTCAGGGACTTTACCACTAGATTTAGTTCATGTTAGTCTGAACTCAGAGTCAGAACAACAAAATTTAAATCTTTCCTCAGACACTGGTTCTTTGATCCTGGGCAAGTCCCTTAACTTTTTTATGCCTCAATTTCCTCATCTGTAAAATGATGATAATACTACCCCTTCCCTTATTGTGAGGATCAAATAAGATTAACATATATAAAGCACTTTGTAAATCTTAAAGTGGTATGTACCTGTTTTTGTTATTATTTTATTTCCTTCGACCTAGGTAGACCTGAATCTGAAGTCAATGAATGTGCCATTTTAGAATTATGCAATCTTAGGGGAGGCTAGATGGCAGAGTGAATAGAGCACTGGCCCTGGAGTCAGGAGGACCTGAGTTCAAATCTGGACTCAAACACTTAACACTTACTAGCCATGTGACCTTGGGCAATTCACTTAACCCCAATTGCCCTGCCTTCCTCCCTCCAAAAAAAAAAAGCAAAACAAAACAAAAAAAGAAATATGCAATCTCTCTTGCTTTCATGTTCAGTGCTGCCTAGGAAAGACTTAAAATTTGCTTCTTCAGGTCTTTATCTTTTCCTTCAGTGGTTTCTACCCACATCCAGGTGGAGTCAGGCAAATCTATTTGTCAGGATACCAAGAATACAAAGTTCACACCCTGTGGGGGAAATTCAAATAAACACTGGTAGCATTTCACTTTAAAACATATTCCCAAATAAACATTTGGTCTTAGAGTAGGAAATTTCAATACACATTTTTGGTTCTGCTGCTGCTGGTTGAGGGTGGGGAAGTGTGGGATATACACATCTTGAAGGCTTAAGGTAGGGAAGTATAGTAGATCAAGTACTGAATTTGAAGTCAGAGGTCCTGGGTTCAAATCCAAGCTATACCATTTAGTACCTCTAAGATCTGGGCTACTTGTGTCATCTAGTACAGGCAGCTAGGTGGTGCAGTGGACAGAGTGCTGAGCCTTGGAGTCAGAAAGACCTGAGTTCTAAAGTGGTATCATTTACTAGCTGTGTGACCCTGGGCAAGTCACTTCACCCTGTTTGCTTCAGTATCCTCATCTGTTAAGTAAGGTAGAGAAGGAAATGGCAAACTACTCCAGTATCTTTGCCAAGAAAACTCCAAATGGGGTCATGAAGAGTCTACCATCACTGAACAACAATGATCCAGTCTAAGTCACTTTACCTTCATGGGTCTTAGTTTCTTAGTCTGAAAAATGAGGAGAATGGACCAGATCAGTGATGTCAAACTCAAATAGAAATGGGGGTCACTAATCTATACAATAAGGATCCTGACTAGGGAATATTGACTAACTTTTAAAATGTAATCTTATCTGTGTTTGATTGCATTTTTATCTATTTTGCTGAATATTTCCTAATTACATTTTCATCTTGTTTGTGCTTGGCTAGGAAGTGTTCAGGTCTCCAGTCTTTGATACCTCTGCACTGTAAAAATCCCTTCCCCGTTCTTAATCTATGATTATATGAAATACTGAAGTTTTTAGATGACTTAAACTTATCAATAACATCTTAGAATTGGAGTTGGAAAGGACTTTAAACATTATAGGTAATATATATACATACAATCCCTCTCATTTTGCAGATGATCTGAGGCCTAGAGAAGTCAAGTCTTTTAGAATCACATGATTACAGATTTAGTGCTATAAGAGACTTCAGAGCCATCTGGCCCTATTTCCCCATTTGACAGATGAGGGAACCAAGACCTTGGGAGGTAAAGTGTCTTCCCTAGGATTATATAGGTAGTAAATGGTAGACCTGGGTTTGCAACCCACATCTTATTCCCAATCTAATACTCTTTTCCTGACACCACTCTTAGATTTTTTATTTAGCTTGCAGAGATTGCAGCAACTTCAAACACCCATTTTCACAAGCTTGGTGGCTTGTCTAGGAGTCTTTGCCCAGAATTTCTGCTACCCAACTGAACCCTGTCACCAAAAGAGATTTTTAGTTAGCCTAGTAATGGGTATATTTTCTGATTGTCAGTTCACAATGTTTCTAATTCTGGGGCATGCAAGTACTGAGAGATTCCAACCAACAACTAAAAACATATGGGCTGTTACAGAGACGCAGGGGATCTTTTCCAAGAAACAAGTGGCTTTCTCTCTCTCTCTCCCTACCATCCTTCCCCCACACACATTAAAAAAATATAGATATTGTGTACATATGTAAGGGTGTCCCAATGTGGTGAGTGATTTTAATTTGATGAAAAATAATTGGTGTAATCCCTCTAGGAGACTGTGGGCTAGGTAAAGGGTAAAATGTACATTGGGGAAAACAAGATGCATGACAAATGTTTAGAAGTCTTCACTGGCCTTGAAATGATGAGAGGCTTCATAATTAATCATAAGGGGATGTTTTTAGTCACAGAAAAGATCATTAATGAAAGGCGAGAGTTGTCAACTTTAGAGTCTTAGAAAAATGCCATTTCACCCTTAGATCTTCCTGAAGAATTTTTTTTGTCTTTCTTTTCTGTTCTTTGACATTATAGGACTCAGTAATTGACTGCTACTTAATAATGAGGGTGAGTAGTGAAAGGAGCCTGAGCTAATGTGCCGATGGATGGACGTTTTCTAAAACACATAACGTGTCCCAGGATGCTAGATTATAACTCCACAGCTCAACGCCAAGTGTGCTCTCATTCTGTTGTTTTTAAATGACAAGTGTTTGAACCCCTTTTATTTGGTGTTTTACAATGCAAAGTCCATATATTGGTTTTGGCTTCCATCCAATTCTTAATTTGGGGAAGCCAAGGAGAACTCGGAATATTTCCCTAATCAAAGGATGTCTGCAGTAGGCTCTTCTGGAGGCAGATGGGTCTTATTAGATCTGTGCTGACAAGCAGTCAATAATAAGGAAATCTTGCTATTCCTTATTTACTCAAAAGGAGAGATGCTGATTGACAAGAGCTGAAATGTTAGGTCGATGACATATCCCTGTCTTTTCCTTCCCCTGGAC
The DNA here is from genome assembly GCF_028583685.1 of Petaurus breviceps papuanus. Lineage (NCBI taxonomy): Eukaryota > Metazoa > Chordata > Mammalia > Diprotodontia > Petauridae > Petaurus > Petaurus breviceps. The sequence goes on along the minus strand of NW_027187460.1, from coordinate 56,286,523 downwards.
AAAATGGTTTTGAATAGGGGCAGCTGGAGAAGAACCTGCAGAATAAATAGACCTTTACCTCCCTTACCTCTTAGTAAAGATTCCTCAAGAGGTTGAAACACTTAAGTTCATAGCAACATAAGCATAAGACTTTGGCCCCAATGTATTGACTTTTCTGTGGTCAGTTCAGGGAAATGACCCTTAAATTGAGACACATGTCTTCTTATCAGGAGTGTCATTCTCATAATGGTTTTCATCAAATGCTACATGTTGAAAATAAGAAAAGCTGGCTGGAAGCTCATTTAATGTAAAACCTTTAAAATAAAAAAAAAAAACAAACAAAAGCACATTTCGTGAGCCTTAGAAATAGAGTATAATTGGTTCAAAGTCCAAGTAAGTGGTTTGATTTTAACCTTGGTCTATGGAAATCTTTGATTTTGTCTATAAGACTGGACTGAGAAAAATACAGCAGGAAGTAATTGATTTGTAAATTAAAAAAAAAAAAAACAGCACAACATTCACTTAACCTTTTCCTAAACTAGTAAGTTGATAATTATGTTCCTAAAATTGCCTTTTTATCATATAAAACAAGGTCCTTGAATGAGTCATTGTTTTCATTCAAAAACATCCTTTCAATTTTGAAACACTGATGTGCAGCATTTTCCTCATTTGTATTTTTTTTTTTAAAGAAGTGTTAGTACTCTGTACTTCCTGGGGGTACTACTATATTCTCATCTATACCAATTTTTTTCAGCAGTTGTAATTTTTAAAATAAGTAGACCCAAATTTTGAACACACTAATTCTGACAACAGGAACAAATTTTAAAAATTCAATGGATTCTTTTGTTTCTGCATTTTTCAAACAGTTTTTTTTTCGAATGTTCTTATCTAAGAATATAAATCATGATTTTCACACTAAGTAGACTTCAGTATTCAATACTGGAAGGGGGAAAATTATATAAACTGCTTGTCTAAACTTGTTTTATCAAGATATTCTGAGTCAGGTTTATATTGAAGTGTGAGGAATCCACATCTTTTATGGTCATTACCAATAAGTAAATTTTTCATAAGATGTTAATGAGTATTCATAGGACTTAAATTCTGAAGGAACCCTTAGTTGTCATATAGGTAACCCTCTTCATGTTATTTATAGATGTTGACACTGTACCCCAGTTAGGTAAGATGATTTACAAAACATCAAATAACAAGGAAATAGTGGACATGGGTTTTGAATCCAAGTCTGTCTGTGGGAAACCTATTTATTCAAGCTAGAAGGCCATAACTAAAATGCCATTATTATCTTGGGAATAATAATAATATCTTAATCATAGACAAAGCACTTAAGAGGAAATAAATATCCTCCTGAATTTTGGTTTTATAAATTTATTCTGTAAAGTGATGGCAAGTATTAAATTAGGATTTTAAATAAGTAAATAGATATTAATTCCAGGATAGGGTCTGTAAATCTTAAAATCATGGTTGTGTGCACTAACAAAACCAAACATCTTTCATTGACCATAGTAGGTGCTCAATAAACAGTTGATTGGTTAACAACTCAAATTAATGAGATGATATAAAAGGAAGATTCAAGATGGCCTCACTAAAGGCCATATCATAGGATACAGATAATTTTGCTACTCTGCTGATAGTTTAAATGCAACTCTCGCTGATATTATAAATTATAGATATAGAGCTGAAAGGGAGCTTAGAGGTCCCTTCTAATCATCTAATCATTAGAGGTCATCTAATCTAGGACATCTTAAATTTTTTCCACTCTTGATCCCTTCAACACTTATTGAATTGTGGTTCGCAACCCACAAATCTAATCCCTCGGTCCTGTCTCCCTTAATCTGTACACAGATCTTGGTTCTTGGGGGTAAAATTCTAGTAATTTACTAGAATCTCTGTGGCTATTATTTGCAGAGCACCATTCTCTCCCATCATTCCCCCTTACCCCCATTACTTCCTCCTCGCCAGCCCATTCCTTCCACAGAATTTATAAACTTATAAACTTTCTAGTCCTTAGTGATTTTAAAACCAACTGCTTCCATCTGAGGAAAAGAAGTAAAGTTCCTTGAGTACTTCCTTGTTTGACCTTGGATAAGTCATATGTGTAAAGGAAAGATCATTACATCTGTGCTCAGTCCATGTGTTATTGAATTCTAACTTGGCCTCTCATAATCTGTGTGACTTTTGGGGATTCATTTTTATCATTCTGTACCTCAGTTTCCTTATTTGTCAAATAAGGGCTATGTAGTGCATGATCACAGTCCCATTCAGCATCAAGTCCTAAAATCACCAAACAAAGGGAGCACATTTCATATTCTTTTATACTCACATAGGCTATTTCAGAAGGTTCTTATGCCACACCCTTTCCCTAGCCTCTTAGATGAAGCCATCCCCTTATACTTTGCTGAGTAAACTGAGGCCATTCATGGGTTCTTTCTCTTATTCTTATTCCAAAACAACTTAATATAATCCCCCACTATTTTCTCATTTACTCTTTACTTTTACAAAGAGGATACCTTTCCCCTCTCCAGGGTCAAATTTTCTTCTTGTTTCCTTGGTTCCATCTCCTCGGATCTCCTCTGTGAGTTTTCCTTTTCAGTCATTCTCACTCTCTAATCTTCATCCCCTCCATATCTACCTGCTCTTTCCCTGTTACCTTTAGAACAAGAGCCTATCTCACCCATCCTGAGATAAAAGCTGGTCCCTTGTCTCTTCCATTTCCTCAGGCTTTCCTTGGGTTCATCCACAAACTCTTTCACTTCTCAACCTGTTCCAATATGGTTTCTGACCTCATTATTCAATGGAGAATGATCCCTTCAAGGTATCCCATGCGAAAACTGATGGATTTTTATAGAATATTGACTACACTCTCCTTCAGAGACTTTTTTCTCCTTTGCCTTCAGGATACTACTTTTTCTTGCTTCTTTTTATGTCTCTCAACCTTCACCTTTTGCAGTATATGTTATTATATCTTCCCTAATTGAAGGTGTACCTTAAAACCATAGCCTTGCACCTCTTTTTCCTTTCTTTATGTTCTCTATCTTGGCAATATCTTAAATTCTCATGGGTTGTTATCCTACTTATGCAGATGAACCCCCCCCCAATAAATCCAGTTCTAGTCTTTCTCCTGAACACAACCTAATGTCCTCTCTACCTCTCCTCTCAAATTATTTTGTACATTTTTTATATTTGCTTATTGTGCTCCTTTTATTTTGTCCCAGGAGAAGGTAGGCTCCTTGTGGTTATTGACTATTTCTGTCTTTGTGTACCCTGTGCCTAGCACAGTGTTAATAAATGCTTATTTATTGAGTTGTCAACTGACCTTCCCCAGCTAGATGTTCCTTAAATTTCTCAGACTCATCACATCCAAAATGAATATTTTAATCATTAATCTTTGTTTCTGTCCTCCCTAACCAACTTCTCTTATTTCTCTTTCTCTTTAGAGCAATCATGTCAAACTTGCTATCCAGAGGCCAAAAGAGTCCATCAAAACTCCTGTGGTGTGGTTTGAAATGGATTAAAATGTAATTAGGAAATGATGAACAAAATAAATAAAAATGCAAGAGAACATAGATAATGTGAATTAGTGATTTTCTAAGTGTCAGTAGTGGATAGAGCCTGAATCTGGAATTAAGACTTGAGTTCAAATATAGCCTCATAAACTCACTAGTTATGTGACTTAGGCAAGTCATTTAATTGTGTTTTCCTCAATTTCCTCATCTGCAAAATGAGCTGGAGAAGGAAATGGCAAACCCTTCAGTATTTTTGCCAAGAAAACCCCAAATGGGGTCATGAAGAGTCAGATACAACTGAAACAATTAAACAAAAAAGTCAATATGGGTTTCTCTCAGGGATCTCTTTCTATTTCAGTTTGATACTGTTGGTCAAGGGAATCAGAATTTTTCCAGTCACCCCAGTCCCCAACCTGAGAATCATTCTTGACTCATTACTCCCTTTCACTTCCCATTATTTATTGATTTTCCATGTCTTGTCAATTCTGCTTCACATCATTTCTCATATTCCTTCCCTTCTCTCTACTCACATGACCACCAGCCTAATTCAGGCCGTTGTGACCTCTCACCTGGATTATTGAGTAACCTCATATTTTGTCTTTCTAATTTTGGTATGTACCTCTCTAATCCATCCTTCACACAGAAGACAAATTGATAATCCTAAAGCATAGTTCTGATCATATTATTCAACTCTCCCTTCCCCTAAGAATCTTCAATGGTTCCCCTATTGCCTTTAGGATAAAATTGCAAATGCCTCTTTTGGCATTTAAAGCTCTGCATAATCTTTCTCTGATCTAACTTTCCAGATCAATTACACATTACTACCCCTTACACAATCTAAATTCCAATTACTTTCTGTCTACCTTACAGGATATTTTATTTTCTGTCTCTATGTCTCTGCACAAGCTGTAAGTTCTGTGAAGGACTGCTTCATTTTAATATTTTTACTCCCAGTCTAGAGCTGTCCCTTCAACATAACTGGTGCTTAAGACATACCTAATGAATAAAGGAATGAGTACAGTATAATGTAAGTAAGGGACACCCCCCAAACTCATATCCTATCTAATATCTGAATGAAAGCAGGCATGAAAACACTGGGGTGATCCACATACTCATAGACTGAACTACAAGACTATTGCTGTATATCTAAGGGGGCGGCATTCCCTTCAGAAGGGAATATATTTTATTGGGAGAAGAGTGGTGGGGAAGAAGCCTGTTTGTAGTATTGTGTGCACATCACTGTTCCTTCTCTTGTCATAGTTGAATGCTGACATAAATCTTTTTTTAATAAAATGAACTATTAAAATTATTTCTTTACTGAATGATGGTTGAAACAGATGTATTTTAATCTACCAGGCCTAGCAAATGAAATTTACATGTCAGGAGGGTCTTTCTGGTTAATAAAGGTTTAAATAGAAAGCAGAAAGCTAAATAAATATGAACTATACGGTTTTGCATGGGGATTTAAAAATATAATCCAAGGTGGTTGTTGTTTTGCTGCTACCAAAGAATTTATTTATGAGGTAAAGATATTTTGCACTATCAAATATCATTCCTTCAGAATACCATGTAAAAATGGAGTTTTGATATTCAGTTTATATTCTTTCTCAAATAAAATAAAATAAAATCCAACCAGTGTATTTTGTAAACTCTTCTAATCTTGTGTTACAGGCTGTTGTTATTTCAGCCTGACATTAATAAGATTTGCTAATTTTATTTCACTATTTCCTTTTTTTTCCTGCCAGGTCAAAATAAAAGAGTATTATTTGTATTCTATTTCTAAAAATCCACCAAACTTCCCTCATTCAAAAATATGATGAGCCATCCCTAGATTTTGTTTATTACTATTTGAAAATGTTTATCCTAAAAATGATAAATATTAGAAAAGCCTTTTAAAAAGCTTGAAGACTTATTGTTCTTTTTTTTTTTTTTTAACATTTCCTTGTTACTTTGAACTGTTGCCAAACTAGATAAAGGTAAAAATGACTGAATTTTCCTAAATTGCCTGAGTGAAAAGCCCTGGAGTAGCTTTAATGGACAGGCAGTCTAAACACTGCTGGGCCCCCAGTTCCCTTTTCCCCATCTCATTCATCCTCCCCCTCCTCTAACCATCATCCCTGGTGGAATCAACCCCAGGAAAGAAAATGGCAGCTCCAATGACCTGAATTGTACCTTAAACACTAGAAGGCTTTGAAAGTTCCCCCTTTCATTCTCACCAATGGATTGAAAATACAAGCATTCTATTCCAAATTCACCTCTCCATAGTGAAGCACAAAGTTAAACATTGCAGGAGAAATCATTTTTTAAGTGTTTTGATGAAGGGTTCAGGTGTTATTCTATCCTGATTAAAAAATTGCCTGAGGTTTTTTTTTTTCCTTCCTCTTTTAAATTACCTCAAGACAAACTCTGATAGGATGTCCTGATTTTTTTTTTTTTAACAACAAACTGAGTTTTAGAATTACAATTTCGAGTGTATTGGTTGTATCACCCAAAGACAGGGTGGTTGTGCATTTGTCAGACATTATTGTATTGTTGGGCGTCTGAGGAAATCTAAATCTTTCAAGCTTTGCTTGAGTGGGTTAATTCCAGACCCTGAATTACAAGTGCAATTTGAATTACATTGCAAATGCTGAACTTCCTTCACTTTAGCAAAGTGCCTTTTTTTTTCCTTTTCCCCTTCTGAGATTTATGAATTCCAGCTATTTTGATGTTTTTCTTTTCCAGATGTTGAAATATTTTCGATAGCTGTAAAAAACAGTTATTTCCAATGAGAGATGTAGAAAAAGGTCCTTTCCTCTTTGCCTCTGTTTATTAATTCCTGTTTCTTTGGTGCTGCTTGTATTTTGTGTAAACTCTTCAGCCTACCCCGACTGAGGCATTTAAAATAATTGCAAAGCCCGTGCAGATTCAGTCAGTGGGACTTAAAACCTAAACCTCCCCCCTCCCCATTCTTTTCATAGGTGTTTTGCGGAGGCACCAGCACGGGAAGGGCAGGGAGAGGGGGAAGGAATAATTGAATAGGTAACAAATAAACCTAGCCGAGCAAAAATAAATCAGTCTAACAAAATGTAAAACTGACACCTCAAAAAAAGAGAATCCAAAGCAAGCTTCTCGGATCTCAAGATCTGCCAGTTTCGAACAAAACGTTAACCAATTAAGACTCTCTGACACCCAGAGAGGTAAAGATTTTGACACCTATTTTAAAGAACAATTAAGTGGTTTCCCTAAGGCTTTTTTTTTTTTTTTTTGCTTTGGGGTTAAGAGCTTGCAGTAGAAGCTCAGCTCTGGTCTAACCATTAGACATCACTTGCACTCTTCCCCACACCAACAAGAGTAAAACAAAATGTAGATTTTTTTAAAAAGATGAGATAGGTGGGAGGAGGGATTGGGGTTAGTGATATGATGTCTAAAATAATGCTCTTTATCTCATCTACCTGAAGGAGGCGCTAAAACAGATTTTTTTTTTCTTCCCATGATTATTTCTGAATATACCATTGTATTTATGGAAGTACTGAGATCAGGCTGCTGAAGCATGACAGTACAATTTTCACACTGCAGAAGAATGTATCTGGCGCTCTACACAGCGGGAAGTCTGATTGAATAATTGTTACAAGAAGACAAGAAAATACAGGTTAATATTAGGAGTTCAAAACCTCCACAAAAAAATAGACAACTGACTAAATGCGACTCTGACACTGCAGGAAATTGTAGTAATCAAAGGCTTTCAGTGAGCATTTCCAGGTTCAGAGCCTCCATCAAACTAGGTGGGAGTCATTGATTCAAAAAACTAGCTAGGACTCTATGTTCTCTAAGGCTCTCTCTTTTTTCTTTTCTTTTTTTTAAGCAATTGGGGTTAAGTAACTTGCTCAAGGTTACACGGCCAGGTGTTTCTGGGTGGGTGCTAAGTGGGGGCTAAGTGCCCAATTTGATCCCAGGTTATCCTGACACTGGGGCCGGTGCTCTTACTCACTGTGCTACCTGGCTGCCCCTTTCCCTTCTTTTCTAACTCTTGCGGCTGTCATTGTGGACCATTTGGTGACACAGTGACTGTTGGGGGCTTTGTCCCATAGGGTTCAGCCCACCCCCAGGACATAACCTTCCATGTGAGCTCACCGAGTGAAAAGGGACCTGGCGCTATATTGTATTTGCGAGTGCCGGTGTTGAGCCTAGGAGACTGCTCCTGCCCAAGAGAGTTTCACTCCAAATAATCCAGAAAACAAAATTTTATTGAGGGCCTACTGTGTTCCAAGTACTGTTCTAGATTTTGAGGATACCAAGTGAAACAATTCCTGTCCTCAGGGAGCTTATATTCTATAGGGGAAAACATGGATTGTATATCTAAAATAAATGCAAAATCTATACATAGGATTTGGGGGGTAGGGGTCAGGAAAGACTTCTTGTAGGAGGTGGCTATTGAGGTCATTTTTTTAGTAGAATGTGGCTTACTCTCTGAGGGTCAGGTTTGCTCCATCTCCCTTCAGGGTTTTTGGTTGCCTTTACACCCTTGTCTCAAGTTCCCAACAATTATGTTCTCTCCAGGTTAAGTGATAGTGATTAACACCCAGATTCCATTTAACCAATCAACATTAATTAGTCTTAATAAAAGGAATATTTACTTTAAACATACTGCAAGAATTAAGAAAAAAATACAAGCATTTCCCATTCCAATAACCCCTGTTCAGGGGCAACTAGGTGGTGCAGTGAATAGTGTGCTGGGCCTAGAGTCATGAAGTCCTGAGTTCAAATCTAGCCTCAAGCAGCTTCCTAGCTGTGTGACCCTGGGTAAGTCACTTAACCCTGTTTGCCTCCGTTTCCTCATCTGTAAAATGAACTGGAGAAGGAAATGGCAAACCACTACAGTATCTTTCCCAAGAAAAGCCCAAATGGAGTCATGAAGAGTTAGACACAACTGAAAACAACTGAACAAGAACACTTCCTGCACACACTCTCTCCTATACTATCTCAGAACCCTGAGAGAGCAGAATCAAAACTTAGTTTAGTTATGCTAAGCTGTCCCACCAAGTTCATGTCCAACTGTGGTCTGTGGTCTTCCTCCCCACCTTTATACCCTGCCCTGTAACAACAGCAGGATAGTAGGGTACTAAATCTATTACAAGAAGAAACAACTCCCAGCTGGGGCTTCCAGGCATCAACTTTCCAAGTGGCAGTATGTGACTCCAATGAAGAGTGGAGGACAGGGTCCTTCTCTATCTCAGCACGATGGCAATTCCACTCATTTTGCAGTTAGTTCTGGGAACCCTAACTAGGTAAGCTTGTGCTTGGGTCTCTGGCAGCCTCAGTCATTTTTGTCTTTCATTCCCTATAGGTGACCCTGAGAGTTTGGAAGGTCTGAAGTTTGTGGGAAGCTTGTGAGCCCAGGGGCTACAGTGTTTGGCAGAGTACTGACTGACTGACTGACTGCAGGTACCCTTTCTGTAGTGCTGATAAGAAGATTGACCCAAACTTGGCCCATTTGACTAGCAGACAACTTGTGAGAGTGGTTTGTCAATGCAGTGTGGAAGTGAAAAGCAAAATATCTGATTAACAATTTTATATTCAATGTTCAGAATAAGATAAAATGTTAGCCTCCTAGCCAACTCAGCCAGTAGTTATAAAATGACTTGCTGAATCCTGTTGAAATCTTTATTTTAATAAATGTTGTGATTCTTTACCCCATAGCATTCCTTTCTGTGTTTAGGAAAAACTATCTGTCCCAAACCCAATTTATATTGTACATTGAATACCTCCTTTACTATCTTTTAGAGGCCCCTAGATGTGAGCCTTAACTCCAGTCAGAAGCAATTTTTCCTATCACCCCCAGCCTCAGGATTCTAGGGTGGGGTTGCAGCAATGGGTCAGTAAATATGAGGGGAATAAAAAGAGTCCCTCTGTCAATACAACATTGAACTCTAATCACAGTACTTATTAGAGGCTAGGAAGGAAACCAGTGCCCCAATCCCATGCACTCTGTGTGAGGAGGGTGGGAGAAGAGAAGGAAGAGGCTCTCAGGATAGAATGTTGTCAATAATTAATTCCTAAAACATTTCATTCATCCACATGAGTTAAACAATTAAAAGAAAGAATTGCAATAAGAGAAATTCTGTTTACAGAGAAGCTTTTCCCCAAAGTCATCTTGTTCTAAGGATAGGAAAAAATGAAAGAAACAATTGTTTTGGGTATCTCTCCATGGTTTTTATTTTTCTTTTGGAATTTTGTAGTTTATGAAAATTCTGCCTGTATAAAAATTGTTTTGCCGCTTTGTGTAGCATACATTTATTAAAACTAACCTAGCCCAATGTACCTTCCAATTAACCCAAGCCTGACAAAAAAATTATCTTCAACTGAGCAAATCCAGCGAAGGTTTCTTCTGTGCACCCAAATGGAGTGAGTACACATTTCAAATCCTGAACTGATGAAAAACAATTAAACAATGGCACTGTTCTGTCCCTTCTGTTGTCTTTTCATTTCCATTAAAAAAGAAAAGTACTCTGATATCAACAGCCGTAATAATGCCATGTTCAGGGTGTAACTTTGAAAACAAAGTCAGGGCTTGTAAAATTGAAGGCTCTCATAATAGCATTACTAGCGTGTGTCGGAAATGCCATACATTATAGTATCACACTATGCTGTCCAACAAGTAATTGAAAATATTCTATATGTACAATTTGAGTGAGTTAATGTGACTATGAGAACCTTAACTTTTGCATTTCCTGACTTTTTTATGTTTAAATTTGTAACCTTAACATTTGCATTAACATAGTTATTTGCATTTCATTATAGTTGAAGCTACCTTATTCAAGAGATTGGTAGTGTGTTTATAAAATGTTGTGTGTAGAAGAGAATTTTCAACAATTTTATGCATTTACTTATTTATGTTTGGAGGCAATTCTGGGTGGGGACTGGGGAGTTCATGAGCTGATTGGTGTTATGGAAATTTGAAGGGACTGTATGTGTCTGTATGTTACAAAATCATCCTGTGGGAAATATTTCCTGAAGGAAAGGAAATCCTTGTCCTTTTAGGATATCCTGCATTTTATTTAATGTGTATGTGAGGCTCTCAAGCACCTGTTAGATGTAGTTTTTACAATGCCTCTAAATACGACCGAGAGTTTTAAAAGCATAGTATGCTATGAACTTCTATCTTTTTTACAGATAAAGAAACTGAGGTCAAAAGAGGTTTAGTTACAGCCAAAGAGTACACAGGAAACTAATGACAAGATTGGAAGAGACCAAAGATCTACCTTGATTTGAGAAAATCTATTATGGGAATATCTGTATCTATCTAAATAAAACAATAGGAGGGAGGGGTTAATTCCAGGGGTGATCTGGAGTCAGTTCTAAACTGTTTTGAGAGCCCATTGTTAAATTTTCAGTGTAAACATTTATAACTCAGAAATGCACAATTATTCCAAACCAAGGATTGATTTGTTTTGATGATCATCTAGACTTAAGAAATTGTTAAAATTTAGATTAAATTTAAAAATGTATGCATACATTTATTTTTTCCTGGAGGTCCAGTTAAACATTTATCAGCACATCCCTGTATTGCTCTATAAACATCCCTTGAACTCAGTAGGAATGTAGTAGATGGCTCAAGGCATGAAGTAAACAACAGACTGGAGGATTGGTGACTGTAGGTTAATTAATAATAATAATAATAATAACTGGGATTTATATAGAGCTTTAAGGTTTGCAAATGCTTTATATGCATTATCTCATTTGAACGGAATAACACTTTTTGTTAGTTGCCATACACAAAGTGTAGTGTGACCAGAAAGTGTGTTAGGCATGGAATCAGAGGACCCTAAAAACCTAGCATTTCGCTTTTAAAATAGGAAGGGGCCTCAGAACCCATACAATTCAACCCCCTCATTTTGCACATAGAGACATTGAGACCCAGGGGAATGAAGTGATCTGCCAAGTAGGCATCACTTAGGTAGTTATTGTCAAGAGGTAAAATCTGAAGATGGTGTCATTTCACCCCAGGGCCAGTGGTCTCACTCCACCAAGCAGCCCCTGGCTTCAAATTCTGACTCTCTCCATTCCTACCTTTGTGACTATGTTCAAATTACTCGCTGGGGCTCGGCCTCCTCATCTACAAAATGAGGGGATTGAACTAATGACCCCTAAAGTCTCTTCTATCTCTAAATCTATAATCCTATAATCCTTTAACAAGATTCTAAAATCTTGGAGGAAAGAGACTATGTTTACAGATGAATTTATTCCTAGAACCTAACATATATTTATTTTGGGGTTATATCTGTAATTTCATGGATGTGGGGAGCTGCGTATTAGGAATGTCCTCTACTGACATGGTAGGTAAATCTTTAGTTTCAGAGAGTTGCTTGGGGCACTGAGAAATTAAGTGAAAGCAAGTGACCCTGGGTAAGTAACTTAATCTCTGTTTGCTTTAATTCACTGGAGAAGGAAATGGCAAACCACCCCAATATCTTTACCAAAGAAAATCACACGGACAGCACTGGTATGCTTTGCTCCACCAGGTCATGAAGGGTTGCACACAACTGAGCAACAAAAAAAAAATCTACACATTTGTCTCTTCAGATTCACAAAATCTCGGAGTTGGAAAGGATCTTAGAAACTATGTTCTCAAATTTATAGCTGATGAAGTATTTCCTCTATGGCATTTCCAACAAGTGGTCATCTAGACTTTTCTTGAAGACCTCAAGTAACAGAAAATTCCGAGGCAACCCAGTCTACCTTTGGATATCTATGTATTTTAAAATTTCATTTTAATATACTTTTTATTTACATTGTTACAGTCACTGTTTTCCTACTTTCAATGATCTGACTCTTCATCAATTAATGTCTTTTTCCCGATCTCATATTTGTTTTATTCCACGATTATATTTTATTCCACTCGTATACCACAATTTGTTTATCCATTCCCTATTCATGGTCACCCACTTTATCGTTCTTTTTGATAATTTAATTGTAAGGAAGTTTTTCCTGACATCAATCCTGAATTTACCTCCCTACAGCTTTTATTCTTGTCCCTAGTTCTGCCTTTGGGTCCAAGGAGAAAGTCAAGCCCTTTTGCCATATGACAGCTCTTCAAATACCTCAAGACAGTTGTCATACCTCTCCTGGGCTAAACTCCTCAGATCCTTCAACTGATTTTCATAAGGCATGAACTCAAGGCTTTTCTCCATCCTTGTTGTCTTTATCCATAAGCTTTCTTCTTTGCAAATGTCCTTTTTTAAATATGGCATCTAGGGCTAAATACTTCTTTGGGAAAGCATTGAACTGCAGGTAAGAAAAGTCATAGACAATCTATCCACAGAGAAATAGAATTGTTAAGTCTGCTGCTTCTCTTGCTGCTTGTTAATTGCTGTTGCTGTTAATCGAACTATCATTCTCCCAGTCACTCATGCTTGAAACTTTATTTGACTCAACTCCCAGTCAAACCCAACAGCACACTAGTTTCAAAGTTTTGTTGATTTCCCTGCTTAAATCTTTCCTGCATTTTATCCTTCTTTCCATTCTCATTGCTACCACCTTAATTCAGGTCCTCATTAATTCTGGCCTGCACTACAGGAATACTCTAAAATGTGCTAGTGAAAAATTAACACAGCATTGGGGTGGCAAGGGCACTGTGTGGCCAGCAAAGGCAAAGAAAACTTGGAAATGGCTACCTTCACTTATAGTGCTGAGGGGGAATGTGTACAGGCCTACACAGAGATTGCTTTTCATTTCCTACAAGTTTTGCAGGTGATAAAAATTAAAATAGAGTATTAATTTATGTATAAGCCCTAAAAAAATCTAGTTTAAGTTAAAATTAGCAAGTTCTATTTTTAAATCTTGATAAAAAATGGTGAGTAGATAGAAAGTAGTCCTCAGAGTTAGGAACTGAGTACTGGGAGTACATGAAGACAAAAATGAAAGTCACTTTTAGTTCATTCAATAAACATTTATTAAAGGCCTACCATGTATCAGACACTGTGCTAAACACTGAGGATACAAAGAAGAAAAAGAGATAGCCCCTGCTCTCAGGGAGCAATCTAATGGGGGAAGATGACACACAAAAGAAAACTGAAAAGTTGGGGTTGGGGGTACATTGTTTGGTGGAGAGTCAAAGTCAAGTAGAGGTGCTGATAGAAAATGGAGTTATGGGGAAGGTTGTGAACCCTCTATAAAGGAATCTTTTTGGAGGAGTTTAATGCTCTGCCCTCAGAGGTTAGAGGCAACTGGGGATGAGTTGAGAAAGCATAGAGTATTAAAACCTGAGGCATTTTTTGGGTAATGAGATTTCAGGTGATCAGCTTATCTTGGGGTAGACTGTGCAGGCAAGGATGTTCTCCAAGGAGAAGCTAAGCTGGGGCGGCTAGGTGGTGCAGTGAATAGAGCACCTGCCCTGGAGTCAGGAGGACCTGTGTTCAAATCTGACCTCAGACTGGGCAAGTCACTTAACCCCAATTGCTCTCCAAAAAGAAAAAAAAAAAAAGAGAAGCTAAGCTCAACTGCTGATTGCCCTCTAGAAGCTGACATCCTGTTGTAGGAGATAACATGTATATAAGATTGTATTATATATGCATGCTATAGTACATGATATATATATATATATATATATATATATATATATATATAT